>NC_074699.1:33675948-33910948 GCF_029448725.1 Salvelinus fontinalis
ACATTTTCTCTCTCCCTCTCTCCCCCTCCATCTTTCTCTCTCACTCTTTCCTCCTCGATATTTCTTTCTCCCTCTCTATCTCTTTCTCTCTGCCTCTCTCCCCCTCCAGACTGAAGAAAGGTCTCCAACTACACCTTAGAGAGTGCTCAGACTGCCTGAAACAGTTTGTCTACTACACTGTAAAAAGTAACTATTGTAGTTCTGCTAACTCAATATATTGGTTGACATTGCCTAGTGTTCGTACTTAAGTAATAGTGACATCACCACCCATATGGTTATCTTTTAAGTTGTAAATACTTAACTGTTTTGTGTTTTATTAACTTTTTGACACTAAATTTCATTATGTATTCTGAACTATGATGATTAAAGTTGAACCTTATTTTTTGTCGTAGTGAAGATAAAAATGTAGGTTCCCTTGTACTTGAATTATTAACCTTCATGAACATTTTTTTTTAAGTGTAAGTAGTAAGAAGTACTGATTAGTAATTTTCAGTGGGCGTGTCTTAATTTTTAACATTGTTTCATGTATTTGACGATTTGTAATTTAACCCACTTTAGCAGGCATTGTTGAGCACAGTGCTCATTCCTCCAGCAGTAACTAGAAGTAGAGCTGTAAGCATTATAGCTCAGACACACCGGGAGGATTGTCAAATGTTTGCCTGCTGACAGTACTTAACACCCCTGAACAGAATTTTGTCAGTCGATCTCTTGTTTTCACACAGCAAAGACCTGGGAAGTCGTCAGCCAATCAGCCTTTTTAAACACTCCTAGGCAGAAGGTGGCAGTAGCGTTGCTTGGCAATATCCATGCGTATTGCTTATGGTCTAGATTCCACACTATCTGTGCTAATGTTGCTATTTTGTGGAAAATCCTTGTTGATACTAGCCAGATGGCCACAGCTAGATAACTACCCAGCAAGATGATGAACAAAACATTTAATTAAATCTCCATAATCCCAAACTGCCAGTGCCAGCCCATAGGCAAATGTTTAGCTAGCCAGCTAACGTTAGCATATTCACTAGCTAGCACAACACAGCTAGCGAACTAAAGACACTGCACTAACTCGGCAGCTAACACAGGCAGCTATTTCATGGAAACTAGCTAATCCATTGTGATTTATAATGTCAATACTAGCTACAGTGGTTAGCTAGCTTGGAAGAAGTACAGTGCATCAGAAAGTATGTATCTAGACATTTTGACAAATTAATAAAAAATGAAAAACAGAAATGTCTTGAGCCAACAACTATTCAACCCCTTTGCTATGGCAAACCTACATACATTCAGGAGAAAAAATGTGCTTAGCAAGTTACATAATAAGTTGCATAGTGTTTTTTTTATGACTGCCTAATCTTTGTACCCCACACATATAATTATCTATGAGGTCCCTGAATCGAGCAATGAATTTCAAACACAGATTCAACCACAAAGACCAGCGAAGTAGATGGGTAAAATAAAAATCTGACACTGAATATCCCTTTGAACATGGTGAAGTTATTAATTACACTTTGGATGGTGTATCAATACACCCAGTCACTGAAAGATTTCCAGATGTGTCACTGCCAAAGGTGATTCTAACATGTATTGACTCAGGGGGGTGAATTCAAGGGTTTTTCTTTATTTTTACTATTTTCTATAATAATAGTGAACATATCAAAAATATGAATGAACACATATGGAATCATGTAGTAAAAGTGTTAAACAAATTTAGATTCTTCAAAGTACCCAACATTTGCCTTGATGACAACTTTGCACACTCTTGGCATTCTCTCAACCAGCTTCATGAGGAATTCTATTCCAACAGCCTTAAAGAAGTTCCCACATATACTGAGCACTAGTTGGCTGCTTTTCCTTCACTCTACGGTCCAACTCATCCCAAACCATCTCAATTGGGTTGAGGTCGGGTGATGTTTTATTCGAAATGCCACCGACAGAGATGGTCGCCTCGCTTCGAGTCTTTAGGAAACTATGCATGATTTTTTCTTCTGTATTATATCTTACATTGTTACCCAAGGAAATCTTAAGTCTTATTACATACAACCGGGAAGAACTATTGGATATAAGAGCGATGTCAACTTACCAACATTACGACCAGGAATACAACTTTCCCAAAGAGGATCCTCTGTTGGGACCACCACCCAGGACAATGGATCGGATCCCAGAAGAAACCCAAAACAACGGCGCTGCAGAAGGGGCAGACGGAGCGGCCTCCTGGTCAGGCTCTGTAGACAGGCACATCGCCCACTGCTCCCGAGTATACTACTCGCCAATGTCCAGTCTCTTGACAACAAGGTAGATGAAATTCGAGCAAGGGTTGCCTTCCAGAGAGACATCAGAGATTGTCACATTCTCAGTTTCACGAAAACATGGATCTCTTGGGATATGTTGTCGGAATCGGTTCAGCCACCGGGCTTCTCCATGCATCGCGCCGACAGAGATAAACACGTCTCTGGGAAGAGGAAGGGCGGGGGTGTATGCTTCAGGATTAACGACTCATGGTGTAATCATAACAACATACAGGAACTCAAATCCATCTGCTCACCCAACCTAAGTTTCCTTACCATCAAATGTCGGCCATATTACCTCCCAAGAGAATATTACCTCCCAATTCTCTTGGGAGGTAATACACTCAATCACAGCTACTCTGCCTTCTGTGATGCATACAAAGCCCCCCCCTCCCTTCAGCTAATCCGACCACGACACCATCTTGCGCCTACTGTCTTATAGGAAGAAAATCAAACAGGATGTACCAGTGACTAGAACCATTCAACGCTGGTCTGACCAATCGGAATCCACGCTTCAAGATTGTTTTGATCACGCATACTGGCATATGTTCCGGTCAGCCTCAGATAACAACAACGATCTATACGCTGACTCGGTGAGTGAGATTATAAAGAAGTGAATTGGAGATGTTGTACCCACTTGTTACGCCCTGACTTTAGTTATATTTGCTTTCTTTATTATTTGGTTAGGTCAGGGTGTGACAAGGGTGGTTTGTTTAGTTTTTGTATTGTCTAGGGGTTTTTGTCTTTTCTAGGGGTTTTTGGTCATCTATGGGGATTTTGTATTATCTAGGGGTATGTAGGTTTATGGTGGCCTGAATGGGTTCCCAATCAGAGACAGCTGTTTATCGTTGTCTCTGATTGGGGAGCCTATTTAGGTTGCCATTTTCCATGTTGGTTTTGTGGGTAGTTGTCCATATTTTGTTGCCTGTGAGCACTACGTTGGCTTCACGTGTCGGTTGGTTGTTTATTGTTTTGTTGGCGACATTGTTAAATAAACAAGTATGTACGCTCAGAACGCTGCGCCTTGGTCCACTCATTTGAACGGCGGTGACACCACTATGACTATTACAACATACCCTAACCAGAAACCGTGGATAGATGGCGGCATTCGCGCAAAACTGAAAGCGTGAACCACCACATTTAACCATGGAAAGAGGTCTGGAAATATGGCTGAAAATAAACAGTGTAGTTATTGCCTCCGCAAGGCAATCAAACAAGTGGAATGCCGGTACAGGGACAAGTCGCAATTCAACGGCTCAGCCATGAGACGTATGTGGCAGGGTCTACAGGAAATCACGGACTACAAAAATAAAACCAGCCACATCACGGACACCGACGTCACACTTCCAGACAAACTAAATACCTTCTTTGCCCGCTTTGGGATAATACAGTGCCACCAACGCGGCCCGCTGACAAGGACTGTACCCCTCCCCCTTCTCCGTGGCTGATGTGAGTAAAACATTTAAACGTGTTAACCCTTTCAAGGCTGCTGGCCCAGATGGCATCCCTAGCCGCATCCTCAGAGCATGCGCAGACCAGCTGGCTGGTGTGTTTACGGACATATTCAATCGCTCCCTATTCCAATCTGTTGTCCCCACATGCTTCAAGATGGCCACCATTGTTCCTGTACCCAAGAAGGCAAAGATAACTGAGCTAAATGACTACTGCCCCGTAGCACTCACTTCTGTCATCATGAAGTGCTTTGAGAGACTAGTCAAGGAACATATTACCTCCACCTTATCGGCCAGCCTAGACCCACTTCAGTTTGCATACCTCCCCAACAGGTCCACAGATGATGGAATTGCCATCACGCTGCACACTGCCCTATCCCATCTGGACAAGAGGAATACCTATGTAAGAATGCTGTTCATTGACTACAGCTCAGCATTCAAGGCCATAGTACCCTCCAAGCTCATCATCAAGCTGTAGGCCCTGGGTCTCAACCCCGCCCTGTGCAATTGGGTCCTGGATTTTCTGACAGCCCGCCCCCCAGGTGGTGAAGGTAGGAAACAACATCTCCACTTCGCTGACCTTCAACACTGGGGCCCCCTCCTGTACTCCCTGTTCACCCACGACTGTGTGGCCATGCACGCCTTCAACTCAATTATCAAGTTTTCAGATGACACAACAGTAGTGGGCTTGATTACCATCAACAATGAGACAGCCTACAGGAAGGAGGGGAGGACACTCGGAGTGTGGTGTCAGGAAAACAACCTCTCACTCAACGTCAACAAAACAAAGGAGATGATCGTGGACTTCAGGAAACAGCAGAGGGAGCATCCCCCCATCCACATCGACGGGACAGTAGTGGAGAAGGTGGAAAGTTTTAAGTTTCTCGGCATACACATCACGGACAAACTGAAATGGTCCACCCACACAGACAGCAGGAGGCTGAAGAAATTTGGCTTGTCACCCAAAACCCTGACAAACTTTTACAGATGCACAATCGAGAGCATCCTGTCGGGCTGTATCACAGCCTGGTACGGCAACTGCACTGACCTCAACCGCAAGGCTCTCCAGAGGGTAGTGCGGTCTGCACAACGCATCACCAATGGCAAACTACCTGCCCTCCATGACACCTACAGCACCTTATGTCACAGTAAGCCAAAAAGATCATCAAGGCCAACAACCACCCGAGCCACTGCCTGTTTACACCGCTAATATCCAGAAGGCGAGGTCAGTGTAGATGCATCAAAGCTGGGACCGAGAGACAGAAGCTGCTTTTCAATCTCAAGGCCATCAGACTGCTAAACAGCAATGACTAACTCAGAGAGGCTGCTTTCTACATTGAGACCCAATCACTCGACACTTTAACAATGCCACTTTAAATAATAGTACTTGATTAATGTTTACATATCTTACCTTACTCAGACCAATATCTATCCTACCCTGCCTTCCAAAGGTCTTCGAAAGCCAAGTTAACAAACAGATTACCGACCATTTCGAATCCTACGTACCTTTTCCGCTATGCAATCTGGTTTCAGAGCTGGTCATGGGTGCACCTCAGCCACGCTCAAGGTCCTAAATGATATCATATCTGCCATCGATAAGAGACATTACTGTGCAGCTGTATTCATCGACTTGGCCAAGGCTTTCGACTGTCAATTACCACATTCTTATTGGCAGACTCAACAGCCTTGGTTTTTCAAATGATTGCTTTGTCTGGTTCACAAACTACTTCTCTGATAGAGTTCAGTGTGTCAAATTGGAGGGCCTGTTGTCCGGACCTCTGGCAGTCTCTATGGGGGTGCCACAGGGTTCAATTCTCAGGCCGACTCTCTTCTCTGTAGACATCAATGATGACGCTCTTGCTGCTGGTGATTCTCTGATCCACCTCTACGCAGACGACACCATTCTGTAGACTTCTGGCCCTTCTTTGGACACTGTGTTAACTAACCTCCAGACGAGCTTCAAAGCCATACAACTCTCCTTCCGTGGCCTCCAACTGCTCTTAAATGCAAGTAAAACTAAATACATGCTCTTCAACCAATCGCTGTCCGCACCTGCAAGCCCGTCCAGCATCACTACTCTGGACGGCTCCGACTTAGATTATGTGGATAACTACAAATACCTAGGTGTCCGGTTAGACTGTAAACTCTCCTTCCAGACTCACATTAAGCATCTCCAATCCAAAATTAAATCTAGAATCGGCTTCCTACTTCGCACCAAAGCATCCTTCACTCATGCTGCCAAACATACCCTCGTAAAACTGACCATCCTACTGATCCTCGACTTCGGCGATGTCATTTATAAAATAGTCTCCAACACTCTACTCAACAAATTGGATGCAGTCTATCACAGTGTCATCCGTTTTGTCACCAAAGCCCCATATACTACCCACCACTGCGAACTGTACGCTCTCGTTGGCTGGCCGATGGCTGGCTCCTGGTCATCTACAAGTCTCTGCTAGGTAAAGCCCTGCCTTATCTCAGCTCACTGGTCACCATAGTAGCTCCCACCTGAAGCATGCTCTCCAGCAGGTATATCTCACTGGTCACCCCCAAAGCCAATTCCTCCTTTGGCCACCTTTCCTTCCAGTTCTCTGATGCCAATGACTGGAACGAAATGCAAAAATCACTGAAGCTGGAGACTCATATCTCCCTCACTAGCTTTAAGCACCAGTTGTCAGAGCAGCTCACAGATCACTGTACCTGTACATGGCCCATCTGTAAACAGCCCATCCAACTACCTCATCCCCCATACTGAATTTATTTATTTATCTTGCTCCTTTGCATCCCAGTATCTCTACTTGCACATTCCTTTTCTGCACATCTACCATTCCTGTGTTTAATTGGTTATTGTAATTACTTCGCCACCATGGCCTATATATTGCCTTAACTCCCTTATCTTACCTCATTTGCACTTACTGTATATAGACTTTTTGTTTTCTTTTTTTCTACTGGATTGTTTTGTTTATTCCATGTGTAACTCTGTGTTGTTGTATGTGTCGAACTGCTATGCTTTATCTTGGCCAGGTCGCAGTTGCAAATGAGAACTTGTTCTCAACTAGCCTACCTGGTTAAATAAAAATGTATATACTGTATTTTATACCATCTATTGCACCTTGCCTATGCCGCTCGGCCATCGTCATCCATACATTTATATGTACACATTCTCATTCACCCCTTCTGATTTGTGTGTATTAGGTAGTTCTTGGGAAATTGTTAGATTACTTGTTAGATATTACTGCACTGTCGGAACTAGAAGCACAAGCATTTTGCTACACTCGCATTAACATCTGCTAACAATGTGTATGTGACCAATACAATTTGATTTTATCCTTGGAGGCCAGGTCATCTGATGCAGCACCATCACTACGGGGCGGCAGGAAGCCTAGTGGTTAGAGTGTGGGACTAGTAACTGGAAAGGTTGCAAGTTCAAATCCCCGAGCTGACAAGGGAAAAATCTGTCGTTCTGCCTCGGAACAAGGCAGTTAACCCACCGTTCCTAGGCAGTCATTGAAAACAAGAATTTGTTCTTAACTGACTTGCCTAGTTAAATAAAGATAAAATAAAAAGCATTCTTGGTCAAATAGCCCTTACACAGCCTGGAGGTGTGTTTTGGGTCAGTGTCCTGTTGAAAAACAAATGATAGTCCCACTAAGCACAAACCAGATGGGATGGCGTGTCGCTGCAGAATGCTGTTTTAGCCATGATGGTTAAGTGTGCCTTGAATTCTAAATAAATCACAGTGTCACCAGCAAAGCACCCCCACACCATCACACCTCCTCATCCATGCTTTACGGTGGGAACCACATATGCAGAGATCATCCGTTCACCTACTCTGCGTCTCACAAAGACAAGGCGGTTGGAACCAAAAATCTCAAATTTGTACTCATCAGACCAAAGGAAAGATTTCCACCGGTCTAATTGTCCATTGCTTGTGTTTCTTGGTCCAAGCAAGTCTCTTCTTATTGGTGTCCTTTAGTAGTGGTTTCTTTGCAGCAATTCGACTATGAAGGCCTGATTCACACAGTCTCCTCTGAACAGTTGATGATGAGATGTGTCTGTTACTTGAACTCTGCATTTGTTTGGGCTGCAATCTGAGGTGCAGTTAACTTCTACTTGCACACAATCCCGGATCCGGGAGCACCCCCATCAGTAAAAAAGCTGACTAGCATAGCCTAGCATAGCGTCACAAGTAAATACTAGCATCTAAATATCATTAAATCACAAGTCCAAGACACCAGATGAAAGATACACATCTTGTGAATCCAGCCATCATTTCTGATTTTTAAAATGTTTTACAGGGAAGACACAATATGTAAATCTATTAGCTAACCATGATAGCAAAAGACACAACTTTTTTTCCCCACTATTTCTTTCCTGCATAGGTAGCTATCACAATTTCGACCAAATAAAGATATAAATAGCCACTAACCAAGAAACAACTTCATCAGATGACAGTCTGATAACATATTTATTGTATAGCATATGTTTTGTTAGAAAAATTTGCATATTTCAGGTATAAATCATAGTTTACCATTGCAGCCACCATCACAACTCTCACCAAAGCAACTAGAATAACTACAGAGACCATCGTGTATTACCTAAATACTCATCATAAAACATTTCTGAAAAATACACAGCGTACAGCAAATGAAAGACAAAGATCTTGTGAATCCAGCCAATATTTCAGATTTTTTAAGTGTTTTACAGCAAAAACACAATATAGCATTATATTAGCTTACTACAATAGCCAACCACACAACAGCATTGATTCAGGTCAACAATAGCGATAACGAATAAACCAGCAAAATATATTAATTTTTTCACTAACCTTTTAAAACTTCTTCAGATGACAGTCCTATAACATCATATTACACAATACATATAGAGTTTGTTCGAAAATGTGCATATTTAGCGGCACAAATCGTGGTTATACAATGAGAAAAGTAGCCAAGCTGCCAACAATATGTCGGGAGAAATCTTGGGAGAGGCACCTAATCTATTCAGTAACTAATCCTAAACTTGACTAAAAAATACAGGTTGGACAGCAAATGAAAGATACATTAGTTCTTAATGCAATCGCTGTGTTAGATTTTTAAAATTAACGTTACTACGACATACAGCGTGCGTTAAAGCGAGCCCGCACCGAAATTAATGGCGGAATATGAGTTTAACATTTTTCAACAGAACAATGAATTAACATCATAAATAGTTCTTACTTTTTGATGAGCTCCCATCAGAATCTTGGGCAAGTTGTCCTTTTTCCAAAAGAATCGTTGCTCGGTTGTAGATTGTCGCCTTCAACGTTGGAATTAGCAGTAAACATTAGCCATGTGGGCCAGACGTGCCCAAGTCCCTAGAACGCAGCACAAATAAATACCCGAAGATCGCAATATAGAATTGAGTACGAGGCAGTTTAATTTGGGAACGAAATTATTACAAAGTGCAAACAGCACCCCCTATAGAGAAAAGGTTTTAACTCCAATGAACATAACCTCTGCAGCGGAGGTGACTCTGGGTCTTCCTTTCCTGTGGCTGTCCTCATGAGATCCAGTTTTATCAGAGCGCTTGATAGTTTTTGTGACTGAAGAAACATTCAAAGTTATCTGTATTGACTGAGCTTCAAATCAAATCAAATGTTATTTGTCACATGTACCGAATACAACAGGTGTAGTAGACCTTACAGTGAAATGCTGAATACAACAGGTGTAGTAGACCTTACAGTGAGATGCTGAATACAACAGGTGTAGTAGACCTTACAGTGAAATGCTTACTTATAAACCCTAACCAACAATGCAGTTAAAAAAAAGATATCAATAAAAAATATATAAATAATAAAAGACAAAAAAATAAGAATAAGAAATAAAAGTAACAAACAATTAAAGAGTAGCAGTAAAATAAAAATAGCGAGGCTATATACAAGGGTACTGGTACAGGGTCAATGTGCGGGGGCACCGGTTAGTCGTGTTGGACTGTCATTTCTCTTTGCTTATTTGAGCTGTTCTTCCAATAATAGACAGTGGCAAGAAAAAGTATGTGAACCCTTTTGTATTACCTGGATTTCGCCATAAATTGGTCATCAGTTTGATCTGATCTTCATCTAAGCCACAACAATAGACAAACACAGTCTGCTTAAACTAATAACACAAAAACAATTATACGTTTTAATATCTTTACTGAACACACCGTGTTAATATTCACAGTGCAGGGTGGGAAAAGTATGTGAACCCTTGGATTTAATAACTGGTTGACTCTCCTTTGGCAGCAATAACCTCAACCAAACGTTTTCTGTAGTTGTGGATCAGACCTGCACAACAGTCAGGTCTGATCCTCTTCACAAAACTGTTTCAGTTCAGCAATATTCTTGGGATGTCTGGTGTAAACCGCTCACTTGAGGTCATGCCACAGCATCTCAATCGGGCTTAGGTCAGGACTCTAACTGGGCCACTCCAGAAGGTGTATTTTCACCATTTTGTTGTTGATTTTGTTGTGCGTTTTGGGTCGTTGTCCTGTTGCATCACCCAACTTCTGCTGATCTTCAATTGGCGGACAGATAGCCTTATATTCTCCTGCAAAATGTCTTGATAAACGTGGAAATTCATTTTCAGTCTGATAGCAAGCTATCCAGGCCCTGAGGCAGCAAAGCAGCCCCAAACCATCATGCTCCCTCCACCATACTTTACTGTTGGGATGTGGTTTTGATGTTGGTGTGATGAGCCTTTTTTTCTCCTTCCAAACAACTCAACTGTAGTTTCATCTGTCCACTGAATATTTTGCCAGTAGCGCTGTGGAACATCCAGGTGATCTTTTGCGAACTTCAGATGTGCAGAAATGTTTTTTTGGGGGCAGCCATGGCTTCATCCGTGGTGTCCCCCCATGAACACCATTCTTGTTTAGTGTTTTACGTATCGTAGACTCGTCAACAGAGATGTTAGCATGTTCCAGAGATTTCTGTAAGTCTTTAGCCTACACTAGGATTCTTCTTAACCTCATTGATTATTCTGCGCTGTGCTCTTGTAGTCATCTTTGCAGGACGGCCACTCCTAGGGAGAGTAGCAACAGTGCTGAACTTTCTCCATTTATAGACAATTTGACTTATCGTGGACTGATGAACATCAAGGCTTTTAGAGATACTTTTGTAACCCTTTCCAGCTTTGTGCAAGTCAACAATTCTTAATCTTATGTCTTCTGAGATCTCTTTGTCCGAGGCATGGTTCACATAAGGAAATGCTTCTTGTAAACAAAAAAACTCACATTTTGTGAGATGATTTTTTAAAGGGCAGGGCAGCTCTCACAAACATCTCCAATCTCTTCTCATTGATTTGACTCCCGGTTAGTGGACTCCTAACTCCAATTAGCTTTTGGGGAAGTCATTAATAACCTACACTGTGAATGTTTAAATTATGTATTCAATATAGACATGACAAATACAATAAGTGTTGTGTTATTCGTTTTAGCACACTTTGTTTGTATATTGTTGTGACTTAGATGAAAATCAGATCAAATTTTAGGACCAATTTATGCAGAAATCATTCCAAAGGGTTCACATGCTTTTTCTTGCCACTGTATAGTGTATATGATTTGTGTTCTACAGGCAGTTGGAGATGTTTGAGTATCCACTACTCAATCGCTTTAATGAGTTAGGAAATTACTTTTTACGGTCATAGTGTGTTACAGGGAATGTGTGTTTGTGTGATTGGATTGTGTGTGTGTGTGTGTGTGTGTGTGTGTGTGTGTGTGTGTTTTGGTGTGTTATGGAGAAACCATCTGTGTTTTTTCAGAGTGTGGTCGTGGTCCAGTGCCTTCGCCTGATTATGGTGAAGCATGGTGAGAAAGACAGAGAGAGAGAGAGGGTGTGTGTGATTATGGTGACGCATGGTGAGAAAGACAGAGAGAGAGAGGGTGTGTGTGTGATTATGGTGAAGCATGGTGAGAGAGGGTGTGTGTGATTATGGTGAAGCATGGTGAGGGAGACAGAGAGAGAGAGGGTGTGTGTGATTATGGTGAAGCATGGTGAGAGAGAGAGAGGGTGTGTGTGATTATGGTGAAGCATGGTGAGGGAGACAGAGAGAGAGAGACAAACTCACACCCTCACCATGCATGTGTGATTACAGTGAAGCATGGTGAGAGAGGCAGATAGAGAGAGGGTATGTGTGATTACGGTGAAGCATGGTGAGAGAGACAGAGAGAGAGAGAGTGTATGTGATTATGACGAAGCATGGTGAGAGAGACAGAGAGAGAGGGTGTGTGTGATTATGGTGAAGCATGGTGAGAGAGACAGAGAGAGAGAGTGTGTGTGATTATGGTGAAGCATGGTGAGAAAGACAGAGAGAGAGAGGGTGTGTGATTATGGTGAAGCGTGGTGAGAGAGACAGAGAGAGAGAGAAGGTGTGTGATTATGGTGAAGCATGGTGAGAGAGACAGAGAGAGAGAGAAGGTGTGTGTGATTACGGTGAAGCATGGTGAGAGAGACAGAGAGAGAGAGGGTGTGTGATTATGGTGAAGCATGGTGAGAGAGACAGAGAGAGTGTGGGTGTGTGTAGTTTGGTTCCAGTTCTCTGGCCATGGTTCTAGTGTGTTCTGTGTGTGTCTGTGGTACTGTCTGTGGTGGGTACTAAGGTACTGAGGCATGCCTTGGGTCAGCCTTTCCAACAGTCAGCCTTTCCACTGATCAGGCCCAAACAACGTTAGCCACACTGCTTTCTGACACACACACACACACACACACACACACACACACACACACACTGAACTCGATAATTTGATTATTCAGATGCTGTGGTCATTTCGTCAGAATGAACTATACGAGGAACTTACTGTATACAGTATGTGTGTGAGTGTCTATGTGTGTTTGTGTGCCTTGGACCGCCTTGTTTGAAACACATTTGTCAAGTTGAGGACGTGTCCTGCTTTGACACGACACAGAGATGTGGAATTATCCAAATGTGATGTAAAAAACCAAGGTTTTATCTCTGTGTTGCTCTGTTTGTACCAAGGACATTGATGGTACAGAGAGAGACGGAGCGAGAGAGACAGAAAGACAAAGACACAGACAGACAGACAGACAGACAGACAGACAGACAGACAGACAGACGGACAAAGAGAGAGACAGACAGACAAAGAGAGACGGAGAGAAAGACACAGAGAGAGAGTGAGACAGACAGAGAGAGAGAGGGAATGAGACAGAGAGAGAGAGAGAGAGAGAGAGAGAGAGAGAGAGAGAGACGTAGAGAAAGAAAACAGAGGAAGCAAAAAGGGTAAGAAATTGTCGGAAAACCATCATACTTTTCCCCTTTGTTCCATGTTCTGGCCGAAACATCAGCACTCTGTGGGAGGGAGGGGAACCACTTTATGATGTTCTAATTCAGGGGGAAGGAGTCTGGCGTGACACCATGGGGCCTGTGGGGACCAGATATGGCGTGCAACACATGTCTTTCCTGTCAGTGTGGTTTTCTGTCTTTACGGGAGGTACAGATGTCTGCCATGCCTCTGAGTCTGGAGAGAGAGAGAGAGAGAGAGAGAGAGAGAGAGAGAGAGAGAGAGAGAGAGAGAGAGAGAGAGAGAGAGAGAGGGAGAGAGAGGGAGAGAGAGAGAGAGAGAGAGAGAGAGAGAGAGAGAGAGAGAGAGAGAGAGAGAGAGAGAGAGAGAAGGGGAGGGAGGGAGGGAGGGAGGGTTTCAGACACCTCTACCCTCCTCTCCTCTACCTCAAATCAAATACATTTTTATTGGTAACATACACATATTTAGCAGATGTTATTGCGGGTTGTAGTGAAATGCTTGTGTTCCTAGATCCAACAGTGCCGTAATATCTAACAATACACAACTATATGCACTGATCTAAAAGTAAAAGAATGGAATTAATAAATACACTGCTCAAAAAAATAAAGGGAACACTTAAACAACACAATGTAACTCCAAGTCAATCACACTTCTGTGAAATCGAACTGTCCACTTAGGAAGCAACACTGATTGACAATAAATTTCACATGCTGTTGTGCAAATGGAATAGACAAAAGGTGGAAATTATAGGCAATTAGCAAGACACCCCCAAAACAGGAGTGATTCTGCAGGTGGTGACCACAGACCACTTCTCAGTTCCTATGCTTCCTGGCTGATGTTTTGGTCACTTTTGAATGCTGGCGGTGCTCTCACTCTAGTGGTAGCATGAGACGGAGTCTACAACCCACACAAGTGGCTCAGGTAGTGCAGTTCATCCAGGATGGCACATCAATGCGAACTGTGGCAAAAAGGTTTGCTGTGTCTGTCAGCGTAGTGTCCAGAGCATGCAGGCGCTACCAGGAGACAGGCCAGTACATCAGGAGACGTGGAGGAGGCCGTAAGAGGGCAACAACCCAGCAGCAGGACCGCTACCTCCGCCTTTGTGCAAGGAGGTGCACTGCCAGCGCCCTGCAAAATGACCTCCAGCAGGCCACTTCACTCTCTCTCTCTCTCTCTCTCTCTCTCTCTCTCTCTCTCTCTCTCTCTCTCTCTCTCTCTCTCTCTCTCTCTCTCTCTCTCTCTCTCTCTCTCTCTCTCTCTCTCTCTCTCTCTCTCTCTCTCTCTCTCTCTCTCTCTCTCTCTCTCTCTCTCAGACCAGTCATATTGCACAGAGCAGCTTCTGAGAAAAAATAAATAGCACATTTTGATGCAACAATCAGTACTCTGACTCAGCCCATTGCCACACCCACACACACACACACACACACACATGCAGATATACACTGTACAGATTATGTGCGTGTGTGTTTTCTTGTGTCTGTTGCTCTGTGTCTGCTTGTGTCAATCAGTGGATTGTTGGTCTAATGAGCCTATTAAACTAACCAAGCTTCTCTCTCTCTCTCTCTCTCTCTCTCTCTCTCTCTCTCTCTCTCTCTCTCTCTCTCTCTCTCTGGCACCCTCTCTCTCTTTCTCACACAATATTTTTCTATCTATCTCACTCGTTCAGTCTCTCGCACTCTCTTTCTCTCCCTCTCTTTCTCTGTCTCTCTCTGTCCCTCCTTTTCTCTCTCTGTGTCTCTTCTGCTGTTTCTTGCTTTCATTTGAAATCATCCAAGCATACAGCTGTATTTGTAGATGCTCATCAAGAAGTTGAACTGAACATAATCTTAAACTGACAGACAGTATTCCTATTAGTTGTCCTTTCAAATGATGTAACTGTGTTGTCTTCACACACAAGAGAAGGACTTCTCCCAAAATGACACCATATCCCCTATATAGTGCACTATTTTTGACCAGGGCCCATAAGTCTCTGGTCAAAAGTAGTGCACTATATAAAGAGTAGGTTGCCATTTGGGACGCACACACGGAGGGGTGTGAGGGGCGCTGTCTCTACTTAGTGGAACAACGTGTCGAGCCCCAAGACTGATCTGGAATAATTAAACATGAAATAACCATTAGCTAAGCATCTCAGGTTAAGCCTTAATACTCTATGGGTCAATGAAGTTAGGCTGTTAGCTGGCCCCTGCATTCAGACAAGAGGTCTACTGTAGTGGAGATATGAGTCTAACAAAGACAGGACTTTAGATTTGGACAAGGGAGCAGAGTTCCAGGAGCATCAATAATGTTGGACTCCCACCCATCCCCCTTGGTTGTGTGTGTGTGTGTGTGTGTGTGTGTGTGTGTGTGTGTGTGTGTGTGTGTGTGTGTGTGTGTGTGTGTGTGTGTGTGTGTGTGTGTGTGTGTGTGTGTGTGTGTGTGTGTGTGTAGCAGTGTTTGTGTCTGTGTCTGCATTTTTGTCTTTGTGTGCGTGAGTTCATGTCTCTGTATTGTGTGTGTGTCTGGGTGTGTATCGGAGTGTAACACTGCTCAGTATGCAAGTATTCTACCCTCTACTTTCCCACAGGTCAGGGGATGATGCACTCAAAGCTTATGGGTCAAAGGTCATGTAGGCCTATAGTGTGACATCATGACAGCCCAGAAAGGTCACCTGAGGTCAGGGCTGAGGAGGGGAGGACACTGACATGACAAAAAGACCCCAGATATATATAGAAAAGGCCCCAATGAAAGGAGGGAGAGAGGGAACAAAGAGTGAAGGAATAAAGGGGAATGGAAGAGAGAAAGAGAGAGAGAGAGAATGAAGGAATGAAGGGAGAATGGAAGAGAGAAAGAGAGAGAAAATGAAGGAATGAAGGGAGAATGGAAGAGAGAGAGAGTGAGAGAGTGAAGGAATGAAGGGAGAATGGAAGAGAGAGAGAGAGAGAGAGAGAGAGTGAAGGAATGAAGGGAGAATGGAAGAGAGAGTGAGAGAGTGAAGGAATGAAGGGAGAATGGAAGAGAGAAGAGAGAGAGAGTGAAGGAATGAAGGGAGAATGGAAGAGAGAGGGAGTGAGAGAGTGAAGGAATGAAGGGAGAATGGAAGAGAGAAAACGAGAGAGAGTGAAGGAATGAAGGGAGAATGGAAGAGAGAAAGAGAGAGAGAGAGTGAAGGAATGAAGGGAGAATGGAAGAGAGAAAGAGAGAGAGAGTGAAGGAATGAAGAGAGAATGGAAGAGAAAAAGAGAGAGAGTGAAGGAATGAAGGGAGAATGGAAGAGAGAAAGATAGAGAGAGAGTGAAGAAATGTTTCCAGATCGTCAGCTGTTCTGGTGACCTTATGGAAATGAGGAATGAATTATTTTGACATAGCTACATATCTCAGGCTGCGATGTTAAAGGGGCAATATGGGATTCAACAAATAAACAAACAGTCACACTTCCAGAAGCTATATAGCTCACACTTTATTAGGATTGTCCAGATTTTCCATCTGTAGATGCTCCACATGTAGTCATACTATCAAAACTATCTGCTAATAAGCAACTGCTTGCTATGGTTACAGTTAGGGTTAAGGTTTAGAATAAGGGTTAAGGTTAAGGTTAAGGTTAAGGTTAAGGTTAGGGTTAGAGCTAGGGTTAATAGATAGTTGATATGTTACTGATCTGTCTGTAGATAGTCTGTAGAACATTTACAGATGGACAATCCAAAGAAAGTGTTACCGCTATATGTTATTTATCTAAAATGATACATATATCAGCTGATGCTGATTCTATATTGGTGTTTCTAAACATATGATTGTAGAGGCTCACGTAAACCCACACTAACAGAGGAAAGAACAATACTGGGTGTGCCTGTGTGCTCAGCACTCTGCGTTTAGATGTGTGCATACACACTTCTCTCTCTGTGTGTGTGTGTGTGTGTGTGTGTGTGTGTGTGTGTGTGTGTGTGTGTGTGTGTGTGTGTGTGTGTGTGTGTGTGTGTGTGTGTGTGTGTGTGTGTGTGTGTGTGTGTGTGTGTGTGTGTGTGTGTGTGTGTGTGTGTGTGTGTGTGTGTTTAATTGCCTGTGATTGCAGCTAGAGAAGATAATAGTCTATGTTTTATGAATAATAGTTGGTAATTAAAACATGTTAAATTCATCAGTAGAGACACTGTTACTCATCATCTAGATATGAGCTTCAGCTGCTCTCTGAGACACGGCTTGCATTCCTCAAGATTTGCATGAATATTAAATATTTGTTTTTCTCTAATCCATAATCTGCTTGGAAAGTGGAGAAGTCAAAAGAAAACATTACTGGAGTCACCTTGCAGTTTCGGAGAAAGCATCGAAAATAGATTTGCGGTAACTAATTAACGGTATTCACTGAATATACCAAACATTCAGAACACCTTCCTAAAATTGAGTTGCACCCTCCCCCCCTTTGTACTCAGAACAGCCTCAATTCGTCGGTGCATGGACTCTACAAGGTGGATGCTGGCCCATGTTGACTCCAATGCTTCCCACTGTTGTGTCAAGTTGGCTGGATGTCCTTTGTGTGGTGGACCATTCTTGATACACACGTGAAACTGTTCAGCATTGCAGTTCTTGACACAAACCGGTGCGCCTGGCACCTACTACCGTACCCTGTTCAAAGGAATGTAGATATTTTGTCTTACCCATTCACCTTCTGAATGGCACACATACACAATCCGTTTCTCAATTGTCTCAAGGC
The DNA here is from genome assembly GCF_029448725.1 of Salvelinus fontinalis. NCBI lineage: Eukaryota > Metazoa > Chordata > Actinopteri > Salmoniformes > Salmonidae > Salvelinus > Salvelinus fontinalis. The sequence continues at coordinate 33,693,639 of NC_074699.1, forward strand.
TTAAAAATCCTTCTTTAACCTGTCTCCTCCCCTTCAACTACACTGATTGAAGTGGATTCAACAAGTGACATCAATAAGGGATCATATCTTTCACCTGGATTCACCTGGATTCACCTGGATTCACCTGGATTCACCTGGCCAGTCTGTGTCATGGAAAGAGCAGATGTTCTTAATGCTTTGTATACTCAGTGTAAACTGTAAGTGAATTTCTTCGCCCCACAGTTAGCCAAGATGATTAGCTAGCCAGTGTCGTGTCTTTGGCATCATTAAACTGAAGAATGTTTAGTTTATCAAATCAATTCTCTGTATTTATTATTACGTGTTTAACTAATCAGGTAGATGTAATTAACTAGGAAGTCGGGGCTCCTAGGAAAATATTCAGATTACAAAGTTATAATTTTCCTAATATAACTTTCAGATATTTTAACATCTGAACAATTAGTCTTCTAATTAATGAATTATTCTTTACCTCACGTTAGTCTCATTCCAAACGTCGTAAATTGTTGGTTATCTGCACGAACCCAGTCTTCACTATGAATCATACATCAATTGTCTTAAATCATGTATTTACTAACTAAATAATCACAGAAATGCATAAACAAACAGTAGATAGTTACAAGGAAATGATAGCGGAGTTTTCCTAGTGGGATAAACCGGCATTGCGGCTTGGTGGACACAAAGGGAGGTTGGGGTCGACTGAGATAAAAGACACTACAAAGTTGATAATTATAACAATTGAAATGCTAATCCTTTGCACATGAACGCTCACTCTTTCGGGAATAATTGCAATCAATATATATATTTACGCTCAGTGTGTCGTTGTGATCTCTGTTGGAAAGTTCGTTTCTGTTGGAGAGTTTGTCCGCTCTCTCTCTCTCTGCCGTGCTTAGAATGGATAGTTCAGAGTAACATTCAGCAATGATGTTATAGAGTAGATGTTTCGGCGGTTGTCGGTCTTCGCGTTCACGGGTACATAATTTCTAGCTGCAGACTAGTAATTACTATCGAAGAGTAGCTCTTATTCTGTCAGATCGATAGTCTCAGAGTTTAACCACGTGGTATGGTTAAAAGATTCATTAATCTACTCAAACCTTAACTCCCTCTGTGATGAGGTACTGGTCTACAACCTTAGCCCTCTCATGGTTATCGAGGTAAGTTGGTCTGAAGATAAATTCCCATGGTGGGGGTTATATTCGGAAGAGCAGAAAAGGGCTGTCCCATGACGCCAGATCAATGCATGTGCTCATGGGGCGGGCCAATGATTTAGTTCATCTCCAAAGGGAATTGGAGTTTCCTTCATTAAACAGTTTAAAAGCAAATTACATAATTTCACAAATAGTTTCATCTTTACTCATTCATTTTATAGAACAATTAGATGCCCACCTCACAACTGAGGCTCTTGTATAAACAGAGTTATGGTAATGTGGCTATATTGTCTCTCATGAGTTTCACAAACATTAAACGAAATGGACCGGTCGTAGCTGGATTCTTCCCCGACCGTGTATACCTTCTACAAAACATGTACGTTGTTCAGTTCTCAAGTTCTATGCTGGAGAAGAGGTTCCTTTGTTCTCCTGTGAAACCGTCTCTCTCTCTATACTGTCTGGCCATGAGGAAGAGAGTCTCCTCCAGGAATTTACGACCTGAGATAACAGCAGCCTGGGTGTAGGAGAGAGAGAGGGGGAAGGCACGCTATACCCAAAGAGGGCCATGTCATGACACCAGCTAAAGTTGTTTACACTTAGTTAGCACAGGGTTTTATCCTATTTTGCTAAAGCTACAGTAGTGCTGCAGTGTTCATAACCCTTATCCAAAAATGAAGTGGTGTCTCGAGTTGTGTTTGCATTTGACCATTGTGAAGCAAATCCATACTTATCCACTTTCTATGCATATTGATCACTAGCCATAACATACATATATTTTGTTGATGCAGGATATATAGCCTTGTGTCTCTGCCATGCTAGAACAGATCTAAAGGGTTTAGCCTTGTGTCTCTGCCATGCTAGCACAGATCTAAAGGGTTTAGCCTTGTGTCTCTGCCATGCTAGCACACATCTAAAGGGTTAAGCCTTGTGCCATTTCCATGCTAGCACACATCTAAAGGGTTTAGCCTTGTGTCACTGCCATGCTAGCACAGATCTATAGGGTTTAGCCTTGTGTCTCTGCCATGCTAGCACATATCTAAAGGGTTTAGCCTTGTGTCACTGCCATGCTAGCACACATCTGAAGGGTTTAGCCTTGTGTCACTGCCATGCTAGCACAGATCTAAAGGGTTTAGCCTTGTGTCACTGCCATGCTAGCACACATCTAAAGGGTTTAGCCTTGTGTCACTGCCATGCTAGCACACATTTAAAGGGTTTAGCCTTGTGTCTCTGCCATGCTAGCACAGATCTAAAGGGTTTAGCCTTGTGTCTCTGCCATGCTAGCACACATCTAAAGGGTTTAGCCTTGTGTCACTGCCATGCTGCACAGATCTAAAGGGTTTAGCCTTGTGCCACTGCCATGCTAGCACACATCTAAAGGGTTTAGCCTTGTGTCTCTGCCATGCTAGCACACATCTAAAGGGTTTAGCCTTGTGTGTCCCTCTATTCTAAAACACACACACGCACATGCACATGCACACACACACACACACACACACACACACACACACACACACACACACACACACACACACACACACACACACACACACACACACGCACACACACACACACACACACATACAAACACTCTCTCTGAGAGGGGGAAATTAGCTTCGGGGTTGTTTCTCCCCCGCAATGCCTCCCTCTCGTCTGCTGAGCACCGATAACACACAGCAGCAAAGACACTTCATCTGCACCTGAAAGTGCCTGTGTGTGTTTCTCTCTCTCTCTGTGAGTGTGCGTGTTTCTGTGTGTGTGTGTTTGTGTGTCTCTGTGTGTGTTTCTCTCTCTCTCTCTGTGAGTGTGCGTGTTTCTGTGTGTGTGTGTTTGTGTGTCTCTGTGTGTGTTTCTCTCTCTCTCTCTGTGAGTGTGCGTGTTTCTGTGTGTGTGTGTTTGTGTGTCTCTGTGTGTGTTTCTCTCTCTCTCTCTGTGTGTCTGTGTGGTTGAGATGTCTCTGCAGTATAATGAGCCTCTTTCCTCCTCTCCACTCTCGCCTGGTGTTCTTTCTGGAAGGGAAAAGCACAACGGACGGCTGCCAGAGTGCAATCCCTGACACATTTAACTAGTTCTGCCTCTTACACAACACATGGACACACACACACACACACACACACACACACACACACACACACACACACACACACACACACACACACACACACACACACACACACACACACACACACACACACACACACACACACACAGTCTAACACACACACACACACAGTCTAACACACACACACACACACACACACTAATGGGATTGAATTTGGATCTGAAATGGCTGCGAGCTGAAATCAAATGTTGTCTCACAGGTACGTCTCATATGTCTGAAATCTCTTTCCATTTGGCCTGTAGCCAGACAGCAGGGTTACAACCTTCCTCTCTGCTAGACTCCACACGCCTTTGAGACAAAGAAGTCATTTCAACAGGCGTATCCAGCCAGTCACCGTCCTTCATGATTTCATTGGTCTGAATGTTCCTGGACACTTGTTTTGAGAAGATATGTTTTCTTCTTAAAGGTTAGTCCTTGACAGGAGGTTAAACTAGAGCAGGCGATTGCAGGGGTTTTAGCTGAGATTGGCTGTGTGGTCTTAGTGACATGGGTTTAGGGGATTATTTTCCCTTGAGCTGATCGATTCAGCTGTATCTTATTGCAAGTCTTTGTAAAAACTCACACAGTCTCTCTTCCACCAGCATTAGACTCATGGGCATTTGATATATGGAATTTGCCCAAAAATCTGGGTGAGTTTTGATCCCCATCGGTGGAGAAACCACAACTTTCTAAACATTTGGTTCCATGATTTTCATATTGTATGAAGAATATATGGTCTCAAAGTCCACATGATCTGTGTAGACTTGTGTGTGTCACACCACACTCACCTGGGTCATGATCACCCGGGAGAACATTTGACTGCATCACATTGAAATAACAAATGCTACACATCATCACTACCAGGGAAATGTTATTCCTTTGTGTCTGCCTTTCTCTCTCAGAATTTGACCCAGGCGAGTGAGGCATGCTGTGTTGTGCTCTGTCGTGTTGTGCTGTATCGTGCTGTGTTGTGCTGTGCTGTGTTGTGCTGTATCGTGCTGTGTTGTGCTGTGCTGTGTTGTGCTGTGTTGTGTTGTGCTGTATCGTGCTGTGTTGTGCTGTGTTGTGCTGTGTTATGCTGTGCTGTGTTGTGCTGTGACGTGCTGTGTTGTGCTGTGTTATGCTGTGCTGTGTTGTGCTGTGACGTGCTGTGTTGTGCTGTGTTATGCTGTGCTGTGTTGTACTGTGCTGTATTGTGCTGTGTTGTGACGTGCTGTGCTGTGTTGTGCTGTGTCGTGTTGTGTTGTGCTGTGACGTGCTGTATCATGCTGTGTTGTGCTGTATCGTGCTGTGTTGTGACGTGCTGTGTTGTGCTGTGTCGTGTTGTGCTGTGCTGTGCTGTTTCATGCTGTGTTGTGCTGTATCGTGCTGTGTTGTGACGTGCTGTGTTGTGCTGTGTTGTGCTGTGTCGTGTTGTGCTGTGTCGTGTTGTGCTGTGTTGTGTTGTGTTGTGCTGTGCTGTATCGTGTCGTGTTGTGCTGTATCGTGTCGTGTTGTGCTGTGTTGTGCTGTGACGTGCTGTGTTGTGCTGTGTCGTGTTGTGCTGTATCGTGCTGTGTCGTGCTGTGTTGTGCTGTGTTGTGCTGTGTCGTGTTGTGCTGTGTCGTGTTGTGCTGTGTTGTGCTGTGACGTGCTGTGTTGTGCTGTGTCGTGTTGTGCTGTGTCGTGTTGTGCTGTGTTGTGTTGTGCTGTGACGTGCTGTGTTGTGCTGTGTCGTGTTGTGCTGTGTCGTGTTGTGCTGTGTCGTGTTGTGCTGTGTCGTGTTGTGCTGTGTCGTGTTGTGCTGTATCGTGTTGTGCTGTGTTGTGTTGTGCTGTATCGTGCTGTGTTGTGCTGTATCGTGCTGTGTTGTGCTGTGTCGTGCTGTGTTGTGTTGTGCTGTGTTGTGTTGTGCTGTATCGTGTTGTGCTGTGTTGTGTTGTGCTGTGCTGTATCGTGCTGTGTTGTGCTGTATCGTGCTGTGTTGTGCTGTGTCGTGTTGTGCTGTGTCGTGTTGTGCTGTATCGTGTTGTGCTGTGTTGTGTTGTGCTGTGCTGTGCTGTATCGTGCTGTGTTGTGCTGTATCGTGCTGTGTTGTGCTGTGTTGTGCTGTGCTGTATCGTGCTGTGTTGTGCTGTGTTGTGCTGTGCTGTGTTGTACTGTGCTGTATCGTGCTGTGACGTGCTGTGTCGTGTTGTGCTGTGACGTGCTGTGTTGTGCTGTGACGTGCTGTGTTGTGCTGTGTCGTGTTGTGCTGTGTTGTGCTGTGCTGTGTTGTGTTGTGCTGTGCTGTGTCGTGTTGTGCTGTGCTGTGCTGTATCATGCTGTGTTGTGCTGTGTCGTGTTGTGCTGTGACGTGCTGTGCTGTGTTGTGTTGTGCTGTGCTGTGTTGTGCTGTGTCGTGTTGTGCTGTGTTGTGCTGTGTCGTGTTGTGCTGTGTTGTGTTGTGTTGTGCTGTGCTGTATCGTGTCGTGTTGTGCTGTATCGTGTCGTGTTGTGCTGTGTTGTGTTGTGCTGTGTTGTGCTGTGTTGTGCTGTGTTGTGTTGTGCTGTATCGTGTTGTGTTGTGCTGTGACGTGCTGTGTTGTGCTGTGTTGTGCTGTGTCGTGTTGTGCTGTATCGTGCTGTGTCGTGCTGTGTTGTGCTGTGTCGGGCTGTGTCGTGTCGTGTTGTGCTGTGTTGTGTTGTGTTGTGCTGTGCTGTATCGTGTCGTGTTGTGCTGTGTCGTGTTGTGCTGTGTTGTGCTGTGACGTGCTGTGTTGTACTGTGTCGTGTTGTGCTGTATCGTGCTGTGCCGTGTTGTGTTATGCTGTGCTGTATCGTGCTGTGTTGTGCTGTATCGTGCTGTGTTGTGCTGTGTCGTGTTGTGCTGTGTCGTGTTGTGCTGTATCGTGATGTGCTGTGTTGTGTTGTGCTGTGCTGTGCTGTATCGTGCTGTGTTGTGCTGTATCGTGCTGTGTTGTGCTGTATCGTGCTGTGTTGTGCTGTATCGTGCTGTGTTGTGCTGTGTTGTGCTGTGCTGTATCGTGCTGTGTTGTGCTGTGTTGTGCTGTGCTGTGTTGTACTGTGCTGTATCGTGCTGTGACGTGCTGTGTCGTGTTGTGCTGTGACGTGCTGTGTTGTGCTGTGACGTGCTGTGTTGTGCTGTGTCGTGTTGTGCTGTGTTGTGCTGTGCTGTGTTGTGTCGTGCTGTGCTGTGTTGTGTTGTGCTGTGCTGTGTCGTGTTGTGCTGTGCTGTGCTGTATCATGCTGTGTTGTGCTGTGTCGTGTTGTGCTGTGACGTGCTGTGCTGTGTTGTGTTGTGCTGTGCTGTGTTGTGCTGTGTCGTGTTGTGCTGTGTTGTGCTGTGTCGTGTTGTGCTGTGCTGTGTTGTGTTGTGCTGTGCTGTATCGTGTCGTGTTGTGCTGTATCGTGTCGTGTTGTGCTGTGTTGTGTTGTGCTGTGTTGTGCTGTGTTGTGCTGTGTTGTGTTGTGCTGTATCGTGTTGTGTTGTGCTGTGACGTGCTGTGTTGTGCTGTGTTGTGCTGTGTCGTGTTGTGCTGTATCGTGCTGTGTCGTGCTGTCTTGTGCTGTATCGGGCTGTGTCGTGTCGTGTTGTGCTGTGTTGTGTTGTGTTGTGCTGTGCTGTATCGTGTCGTGTTGTGCTGTGTCGTGTTGTGCTGTGTTGTGTTGTGCTGTGTTGTGCTGTGACGTGCTGTGTTGTACTGTGTCGTGTTGTGCTGTATCGTGCTGTGCCGTGTTGTGTTATGCTGTGTTGTGCTGCGTCGTGTTGTGCTGTATCGCGCTGTGTTGTGCTGTGTCGTGTCGTGTTGTGCTGTGTCGTGCTGTATCGTGCTGTGTCGTGCTGTGTTGTGCTGTGTCGTGTTGTGCTGTATCGTGCTGTGTTGTGCTGTGTCGTGTTGTGCTGTATCGTGCTGTGTTGTGCTGTGTCGTGTTGTGCTGTGTCGTGCTGTGTTGTGCTGTGTCGTGCTGTGTTTTGCCTTGTCGTGCTGTGTCGTGCTGTGTTGTGCTGTGTCGTGTTGTGCTGTATCGTGCTGTGTTGTGCTGTGTCGTGTTGTGCTGTGTCGTGCTGTGTTGTGCTGTGCCGTGCTGTGTTTTGCCGTGTCGTGCTGTGCTGTATCGTGCTGTGCTGTGCTGTATCGTGCTGTGTCGTGCAGTGTCGTGTCGTGTTGTGCTGTGTCGTGCTGTGTTGTGTTGTGCTGTGTCGTGTCGTGTTGTGCTGTGTCGTGTCGCGTTGTGCTGTGTCGTGTCGTGTTGTGCTGTGTCGTGCTGTGCTGTGTTGTGTCGTGTTGTGCTGTGTCGTGTCATGTTGTGCTGTGTCGTGCTGTGTTGTGCTGTGTCGTGTCGTGTTGTGCTGTGTTGTGTCGTGTTGTGGTGTGTCGTGCTGTGTTGTGCTGTGTCGTGTCGTGTTGTGTTGTGCTGTGTTGTGCTGTGTCGTGTTGTGCTGTGTTGTGTTGTGTTGTGCTGTGCTGTATCGTGTCGTGTTGTGCTGTATCGTGCTGTGTCGTGCTGTGTTGTGCTGTGTTGTGCTGTGTCGTGTTGTGCTATGCTGTGTTGTGCTGTGTCGTGTTGTGCTGTGTTGTGCTGTGATGTGCTGTGTCGTGTTGTGCTGTATCGTGCTGTGTTGTGCTGTGTCGTGTTGTGCTGTGCTGTATCGTGTCGTGTTGTGCTGTATCGTGTCGTGTTGTGCTGTGTTGTGCTGTGACGTGCTGTGTTGTACTGTGTCGTGTTGTGCTGTGCTGTATCGTGTCGTGTTGTGCTGTATCGTGTCGTGTTGTGCTGTGTTGTGCTGTGACGTGCTGTGTTGTACTGTGTCGTGTTGTGCTGTATCGTGCTGTGTCGTGTTGTGTTATGCTGTGTTGTGCTGTGTCGTGTTGTGCTGTATCGTGCTGTATCGTGCTGTATCGTGCTGTGTCGTGCTGTGTTGTGCTGTGTTGTGCTGTGATGTGCTGTATCGTGCTGTGTCGTGTTGTGTTATGCTGTGTTGTGCTGTGTCGTGTTGTGCTGTATCGTGCTGTGTCGTGCTGTGTTTTGCCGTGTCGTGCTGTGCTGTATCGTGCTGTGCTGTGCTGTATCGTGTTGTGCTGTGTTGTGTTGTGCTGTGCTGTGTCGTGCTGTGTTTTGCCGTGTCGTGCTGTGCTGTATCGTGCTGTGCTGTGCTGTATCGTGTTGTGCTGTGTTGTGTTGTGCTGTGTCGTGCTGTGTTTTGCCGTGTCGTGCTGTGCTGTATCGTGCTGTGCTGTGCTGTATCGTGTTGTGCTGTGTTGTGCTGTGCTGTGTCGTGCTGTGTTTTGCTGTATCGTGTTGTGCTGTGTTGTGCTGTGTTGTGTTGTGTTGTGCTGTGTTGTGTTGTGTCGTGTCGTGTTGTGCTGTGTCGTGCTGTGCTGTATCGTGCTGTGTCGTGCTGTGCTGTGTTGTGCTGTGACGTGACGTGCACAAAAAAAGAGTGCATTTGTACAACTCCCCTATAGATACAGTACATACTTGGTTATGAAGCTAATCTGAAACATTTCCCCTCTGGACTCTATACAAGTTGGGGCAGCAGAGGATGCACACCATTCATAGTCATTATGAGAAGCCAGGTCGCTCAAGATCCACTGTTAAATTCAACGTCCGTCCAGGTAAGCAGGAGGTCGGGAGAGGACTTCAAAACCAGCCACTAGGGAGCAACGGTGAGCGCTGTTACCATTAAGTAGGCTTTTGTTGACTGGGAAGACGGATGGGCGTAAGCAGCGAGCTCCGGCTCGGACGGTCACGTGGTCAATCCCATTGGTAGATGCCCCTTATTAACTGTTAACTCCTCCTCCTCGAGGTTCCTGAGTGGTGCAGCGGTCTAAGGCACTGCATCTCAGTGCTAGAGGCATCACTACAGACAGCCTGGTTCGAATCCAGGCTGTATCACAACCGGCCGAGATTAGGAGTCCCATAGGGCGGTGCACAATTGGCCCAGCGTCGTCCGGGTTTGGCCGGTGTAGGCCGGCATTGTAAACAAGAGTTTGTTCTTAACCGACGTGCCTATTTAAATAAAGGTTACATAATAAAAGAAATATGAACCTCTCAGATCATAGAATACACTGTGGAAAGTCATACTTGCACATGTGCTGTTTCTCTATGCGTGGGTATGTGTGATGTCTTGAAATATGTGTGATATATTTAAATATAGACATGTTCATCCTCATTACCATATCTGTGAATCTGTGAATGTGTGATTCACAAAACTCTATATCAACTCTATCACAGTGCTCTCACTTTCTCAATGGAGAGCTGTATTGACATGTCATCAGACAGTTTGCCATGTTTTACTATACATACTGTACAGTCCTTCCTTGTGTCAAAATATGCACACACATCTAAGTCTATCTGCTAGCCTGATGATATTATCAATGAACTACCTTCCCCCCATCCTGCTGACTCTGAATTCAGGTGAAAATATGAATGGGTAGATGTGACAGAGCTCACATCAGGAGCAGAACAGCGATGGACATTGACGTGTGATAATCAACCCATGCATTTAGAATGACATGTGGAATCCTCCAACCAGGACAACCTGGGAACTTTGGGGAAGTTAGTTTTCTGTTACATTAACATGGTACTCAACAGGTTAGAAAGGAAACTTAACTACATCAAGACACAATTATTTTACTTAAAACTGCATTGTTGGTTAAGGGCTTGTAAGTCAGCATTTCACTGTAAGGTCTACTACACCTGTTGTATTCAGCATCTCACTGTAAGGTCTACTACACCTGTTGTATTCAGCATTTCACTGTAAGGTCTACTACGCCCGTTGTATTCAGCATCTCACTGTGAGGTCTACTACACCTGTTGTATTCAGCATTTCACTGTAAGGTCTACTACACCTGTTGTATTCAGCATCTCACTGTAAGGTCTACTACACCTGTTATATTCAGCATTTCACTGTAAGGTCTACTACACCCGTTGTATTCAGCATCTCACTGTAAGGTCTACTACACCTGTTGTATTCAGCATTTCACTGTAAGGTCTACTACACCTGTTGTATTCAGCATTTCACGGTGAGATCTACACCTGTTGTATTCAGCATCTCACTGTAAGGTCTACTACACCTGTTGTATTCAGCATCTCACGGTGAGGTCTACACCTGTTGTATTCAGCATTTCACTGTAAGGTCTACTACACCTGTTGTATTCAGCATTTCACTGTGAGGTCTACTACACCTGTTGTATTCAGCATCTCACTGTAAGGTCTACGACACCTGTTGTATTCAGCATTTCACTGTAAGGTCTACTACACCCGTTGTATTCAGCATTTCACGGTGAGGTCTACACCTGTTGTATTCAGCATCTCACTGTAAGGTCTACACCTGTTGTATTCAGCATCTCACGGTGAGGTCTACACCTGTTGTATTCAGCATTTCACTGTAAGGTCTACTACACATGTTGTATTCAGCATTTCACTGTAAGGTCTACAACTGTTGTATTCAGCATTTCACGGTGAGGTCTACACCTGTTGTATTCAGCATCTCACTGTAAGGTCTATTACACCTGTTGTATTCAGCATTTCACGGTGAGGTCTACACCTGTTGTATTCAGCATTTCACGGTGAGGTCTACACCTGTTGTATTCAGCATCTCACGGTGAGGTCTACACCTGTTGTATTCAGCATTTCACGGTGAGGTCTACACCTGTTGTATTCAGCATTTCACTGTAAGGTCTACTACACCTGTTGTATTCAGTATTTCACTGTAAGGTCTACTACACCTGTTTTATTCAGCATCTCACTGTAAGGTCTACTACACCTGTTGTATTCAGCATCTCACTGTAAGGTCTACTACACCTGTTGTATTCGGCATCTCACTGTAAGGTCTACTACACCTGTTGTATTCAGCATCTCACTGTAAGGTCTACTACACCTGTTGTATTCAGCATCTCACTGTAAGGTTTACTACACCTGTTGTATTCAGCATTTCACTGTAAGGTCTACTACACCTGTTGTATTCAGCATCTCACTGTAAGGTCTACTACACCTGTTGTATTCAGCATCTCACTGTAAGGTCTACTACACCTGTTGTATTCAGCATCTCACTGTAAGGTCTACTACACCAGTTGTATTCAGCATCTCACTGTAAGGTCTACTACACCTGTTGTATTCAGCATCTCACTGTAAGGTCTACTACACCTGTTGTATTCAGCATCTCACTGTAAGGTCTACTACACCTGCTGTATTCAGCATCTCACTGTAAGGTCTACTACACCTGTTGTATTCAGCATCTCACTGTACGGTCTACTACACCTGTTGTATTCAGCATTTCACTGTAAGGTCTACTACACCTGTTGTATTCAGCATCTCACTGTAAGGTCTACTACACCTGTTGTATTCAGCATCTCACTGTAAGGTCTACTACACCTGTTGTATTCAGCATTTCACTGTAAGGTCTACTACACCTGTTGTATTCAGCATTTCACTGTAAGGTCTACTACACCTGTTGTATTCAGCATCTCACTGTAAGGTCTACTACACCTGTTGTATTCAGCATCTCACTGTAAGGTCTACTACACCTGTTGTATTCAGCATCTCACTGTAAGGTCTACTACACCTGTTGTATTCAGCATCTCACTGTAAGGTCTACAACTGTTGTATTCAGCATCTCACTGTAAGGTCTACTACACCTGTTGTATTCAGCATCTCACTGTAAGGTCTACTACACCTGTTGTATTCAGCATCTCACTGTAAGGTCTACTACACCTGTTGTATTCAGCATCTCACTGTAAGGTCTACTACACCTGTTGTATTCAGCATTTCACTGTAAGGTCTACTACACCTGTTGTATTCAGCATCTCACTGTAAGGTCTACTACACCTGTTGTATTCAGCATCTCACTGTAAGGTCTACTACACCCGTTGTATTCAGCATCTCACTGTAAGGTCTACTACACCTGTTGTATTCAGCATCTCACTGTAAGGTCTACTACACCTGTTGTATTCAGCATCTCACTGTGAGGTCTACACCTGTTGTATTCAGCATCTCACTGTAAGGTCTACTACACCTGTTGTATTCAGCATCTCACTGTGAGGTCTACACCTGTTGTATTCAGCATCTCACTGTAAGGTCTACTACACCTGTTGTATTCAGCATTTCACTGTGAGGTCTACTACACCTGTTGTATTCAGCATCTCACTGTAAGGTCTACGACACCTGTTGTATTCAGCATTTCACTGTAAGGTCTACTACACCCGTTGTATTCAGCATTTCACGGTGAGGTCTACACCTGTTGTATTCAGCATCTCACTGTAAGGTCTACACCTGTTGTATTCAGCATCTCACGGTGAGGTCTACACCTGTTGTATTCAGCATTTCACTGTAAGGTCTACTACACATGTTGTATTCAGCATTTCACTGTAAGGTCTACAACTGTTGTATTCAGCATTTCACGGTGAGGTCTACACCTGTTGTATTCAGCATCTCACTGTAAGGTCTATTACACCTGTTGTATTCAGCATTTCACGGTGAGGTCTACACCTGTTGTATTCAGCATTTCACGGTGAGGTCTACACCTGTTGTATTCAGCATCTCACGGTGAGGTCTACACCTGTTGTATTCAGCATTTCACGGTGAGGTCTACACCTGTTGTATTCAGCATTTCACTGTAAGGTCTACTACACCTGTTGTATTCAGTATTTCACTGTAAGGTCTACTACACCTGTTTTATTCAGCATCTCACTGTAAGGTCTACTACACCTGTTGTATTCAGCATCTCACTGTAAGGTCTACTACACCTGTTGTATTCGGCATCTCACTGTAAGGTCTACTACACCTGTTGTATTCAGCATCTCACTGTAAGGTCTACTACACCTGTTGTATTCAGCATCTCACTGTAAGGTCTACTACACCTGTTGTATTCAGCATTTCACTGTAAGGTCTACTACACCTGTTGTATTCAGCATCTCACTGTAAGGTCTACTACACCTGTTGTATTCAGCATCTCACTGTAAGGTCTACTACACCTGTTGTATTCAGCATCTCACTGTAAGGTCTACTACACCAGTTGTATTCAGCATCTCACTGTAAGGTCTACTACACCTGTTGTATTCAGCATCTCACTGTAAGGTCTACTACACCTGTTGTATTCAGCATCTCACTGTAAGGTCTACTACACCTGCTGTATTCAGCATCTCACTGTAAGGTCTACTACACCTGTTGTATTCAGCATCTCACTGTACGGTCTACTACACCTGTTGTATTCAGCATTTCACTGTAAGGTCTACTACACCTGTTGTATTCAGCATCTCACTGTAAGGTCTACTACACCTGTTGTATTCAGCATCTCACTGTAAGGTCTACTACACCTGTTGTATTCAGCATTTCACTGTAAGGTCTACTACACCTGTTGTATTCAGCATTTCACTGTAAGGTCTACTACACCTGTTGTATTCAGCATCTCACTGTAAGGTCTACTACACCTGTTGTATTCAGCATCTCACTGTAAGGTCTACTACACCTGTTGTATTCAGCATCTCACTGTAAGGTCTACTACACCTGTTGTATTCAGCATCTCACTGTAAGGTCTACAACTGTTGTATTCAGCATCTCACTGTAAGGTCTACTACACCTGTTGTATTCAGCATCTCACTGTAAGGTCTACTACACCTGTTGTATTCAGCATCTCACTGTAAGGTCTACTACACCTGTTGTATTCAGCATCTCACTGTAAGGTCTACTACACCTGTTGTATTCAGCATTTCACTGTAAGGTCTACTACACCTGTTGTATTCAGCATCTCACTGTAAGGTCTACTACACCTGTTGTATTCAGCATCTCACTGTAAGGTCTACTACACCCGTTGTATTCAGCATCTCACTGTAAGGTCTACTACACCTGTTGTATTCAGCATCTCACTGTAAGGTCTACTACACCTGTTGTATTCAGCATCTCACTGTGAGGTCTACACCTGTTGTATTCAGCATCTCACTGTAAGGTCTACTACACCTGTTGTATTCAGCATCTCACTGTGAGGTCTACACCTGTTGTATTCAGCATCTCACTGTAAGGTCTACTACACCTGTTGTATTCAGCATCTCACTGTAAGGTCTACTACACCTGTTGTATTCAGCATCTCACTGTAAGGTCTACTACACCTGTTGTATTCGTGTAACTAATAACTTCTGATTTGATTTGGACATGAAACAGCGAGAAACAGCATCTAACCATCAGAGTGTCTGTGTGTTGAAATAGGGACCTGGGTTCAAATACTATTTCAAATCATTTCAAATATTTGATCTGTGCTTGATTGAGCTTGCCTGGCTTAATGGACCGATAGTCCAACAACTGAAAACCCCGCCCACCTGGGACTCCAGGCAGGCTAAAGAAAACACTTAAAGCACTTGAAAGATTTCAAATAGTATTTGAGCCCAGGTCTGAATGGGAGTGTGAGGCAGCGAGGCCTTTATAATTAGTATGCCAGAGATGCAGATAGTAGGCCATGATGATTCAGCCTAATAAGACAGATAGGGGACTGCCCTAGTTCATCAAACTAGGTCAGTCCCCATAACTGTCTTCTTAAGGACACCTACTGTAAGTACCCTGCTGAGTCTCTGTCTGCGTCCAAAATGGCCCCCTCTGCCCTACATAGTGCTGTACTTTTGACCAGAGGCCTATGGTGCACTATAAAGGGAGCAGGGTGCCATTTGGGATGTGTACTATGTTCTGTCTTCAGGAATCACTGGATATGTGGAATGTATTAGTACTGTATATTCAGTCTTCCGAGGACAATGTGAGCTGAATAGAAACATGTATCTCTGTATTGATAAAAAACAACTAGTTTGTGAAACAAGAGATGAAGAGACAGACACCCCACGTAAACACACACACACACACACACACACACACACACACACACACACACACACACACACACACACACACACACACACACACACACACACAGACTGTTGTTTTTGCATCTCTTCCTTGTTAAATATTTGATGGTGAGTTTGAGGGAGGCCTGTTTAGCCCCCAGACACACACACACACACACACACACACACACACACACACACACACACACACACACACACACACACACACACACACACACACACACACACACACACACACACACACACACACACACACACACACACACACACACACACACACACACACACACACACAGACAGAGAGAGAGAGAACTGGCATAGCCTCAGGACACCAGTATATGTGTGTGTGTGTGTGTGTGTGTGTGTGTGTGTGTGTGTGTGTGTGTGTGTGTGTGTGTGTGTGTGTGTGTGTGTGTGTGTGTGTAGAGGGTGGAGGCAGGGGGAGAATGAGGCAGAGGCAGGGCAAGGCAGACAGAGCGGTAGAGGGAAGAGGGAGACAGAGAGGTTGAGGAGAGAGGCAGACAGAGAGGTAAAGGGAGGGCACACAGAAAGGTAGAGGCAGACAGAGCGGTAGAGGGGAAGGCAGACAGAGAGGTAGAGGGGAAGGCAGACAGAGAGATAGAGGGGAAGGCAGACAGAGAGATAGAGGGGAGAGGCAGACAGAGAGGTAGAGGGGAGATGCAGACAGAGAGGTAGAGGGGAGAGGCAGACAGAGAGGTAGAGGGGAAAGCAGACAGAGAGGGGGAGGGGAAGGCAGACAGAGAGGTAGAGAGGAGAGGCAGACAGAGAGGTAGAGGGGAAGGCAGACAGAGAGATAGAGGGGAGAGGCAGACAGAGAGGTAGAGGGGAGATGCAGACAGAGAGGTAGAGGGGAGAGGCAGACAGAGAGGTAGAGGGGAAAGCAGACAGAGAGGGGGAGGGGAAGGCAGACAGAGAGGTAGAGGGGAAGGCAGACAGAGAGGTAGAGGGGAAGGCAGACAGAGAGGTAGAGGGGAAGGCAGACAGAGAGGTAGAGGTAGAGGGGAGAGTTAGACAGAGAGGTAGAGGGGAGAGGCAGACAGAGAGGTAGAGGGGAAAGCAGACAGAGAAGGGGAGGGGAAGGCAGACAGAAAGGTAGAGGGGAAGGCAGACAGAGAGGGACATGGGAAGGCAGACAGAAAGGCAGAGGGGAGAGGCAGACAGAGAGGTAGAAGGGAGAGGCAGACAGAGAGGTAGAGGGGAGAGGCAGACAGAGAGGTAGAAGGGAGAGGCAGACAGAGAGGTAGAGGGGAAGGCAGACAGAGAGGTAGAGGTAGAGGGGAGAGTTAGACAGAAAGGTAGAGGGGAGAGGCAGACAGAGAGGTAAAGAGGAGAAGCAGACAGAAAGGTATAGGGGAGAGGCAGACAGAAAGGTAGAGGGGAAGGCAGACAGAGCGGTGGAGGCAGACAGAGAGGTAGAGGGGAGAGGCAGACAGGAAGGTAGAGGGGAGATGCAGACAGAAAGGTAGAGGGGAGAGACAGACAGAGAGGTAGAGGGGAGAGACAGACAGAGAGGTAGAGGGGAGAGGCAGACAGAAAGGTAGAGGGAGACAGAGAGTTAGAGGGGAGAGGCAGACAGCAAGGTAGAGAGGAAGGCAGACAGAGAGCTAGAGGGGAAGGCAGACAGAGAGGTAGAGGGGAGAGGCAGACAGAGAGGTAGAGGGGAAGGCAGACAGAAATGTAGAGGGGAAGGCAGACAGGGAGGTGGAGGGGAGAGGCAGACAGAAAGGTAGAGGGAGACAGAGAGATAGAGGGGAGAGGCAGACAGAAAGGTAGAGGCAGACAGTGAGGTAGAGGAGAGAGGCAGACAAAGAGGTAGAGGGGAGAGACAGACAGAGAGGTAGAGGGGAGATGCAGACAGAGAGGTAGAGGGGAAGGCAGACAGAAAGGTAGAGGGGAAGGCAGACAGAGAGGTAGAGGGGAAGGCAGACAGAGAGGCAGAGGGGAAGGGAGACAGAGAGGTAGAGGGGAAGGCAGACAGAGAGGTAGAGGGGAAGGCAGACAGAGAGGTAGAGGGGAAGGCAGACAGAAAGGTAGAGGGGAGATGCAGACAGAGAAGTAGAGGGGAGAGGCAGATAGAGAGGTAGAGGGGGAGGCAGACAAAGAGGCAGAGGGGAAGGCAGACAGAGAGGTAGAGGGGAAGGCAGACAGAGAGGTAGAGGGGAAGGCAGACAGAGAGGCAGAGGGGAAGGGAGACAGAGAGGTAGAGGGGAAGGCAGACAGAGAGGCAGAGGGGAAGGCAGACAGAGAGGTAGAGGGGAAGGCAGACAGAGAGGCAGTGGGGAAGGGAGACAGAGAGGTAGAGGGGAAGGCAGACAGAGAGGTAGAGGGGAAGGCAGACAGAGAGGTAGAGGGGAAGGCAGACAGAAAGGTAGAGGGGAGATGCAGACAGAGAAGTAGAGGGGAGAGGCAGACAGAGAGGTAGAGGGGGAGGCAGACAAAGAGGCAGAGGGGAAGGCAGACAGAGAGGTAGAGGGGAAGGCAGACAGAGAGGTAGAGGGGAAGGCAGACAGGGAGGTGGAGGGGAGAGGCAGACAGAAAGGTAGAGGGAGACAGAGAGATAGAGGGGAGAGGCAGACAGAAAGGTAGAGGGGAAGGCAGACAGAGAGGCAGAGGGGAAGGGAGACAGAGAGGTAGAGGGGAAGGCAGACAGAGAGGCAGAGGGGAAGGCAGACAGAGAGGTAGAGGGGAGAGGCAGACAGAGAGGTAGAGGGGAAGGCAGACAGAGAGGCAGAGGGGAAGGCAGACAGAGAGGTAGAGGGGAGAGGCAGACAGAGAGGTAGAGGGGAAGGCAGACAAAGAGATAGAGGGGAAGGCAGACAGAGAGGTAGAGGGGAAGGCAGACAGCGAGGTAGAGGGGAAGGCAGACAAAGAGGCAGAGGGGAAGGCAGACAGAGAGGTAGAAGGGAAGGCAGACAGAGAGGTTGAGGGGAAGGCAGACAGAGAGGCAGAGGGGAAGGCAGACAGAGAGACAAAGGGGAAGGCAGACAGAGAGACAAAGGGGAAGGCAGACAGAGAGGTAGAGGGGAAGGCAGACAGAGAGGTAGAGGGGAAGGCAGACAGAGAGGTAGAGGGGAAGGCAGACAGAGAGGTAGAGGGGAAGGCAGACAGAGAGGTAGAGGGGAAGGCAGACAGAGAGGTAGAGGGGAAGGCAGACAGAGAGGTAGAGGGGAAGGCAGACAGAGAGGTAGAGGGGAAGGCAGACAGAGAGGTAGAGGGGAAGGCAGACAGAGAGGTAGAGGGGAAGGCAGACAGAGAGGTAGAGGGGAAGGCAGACAGAGAGGTAGAGGGGAAGGCAGACAGAGAGGTAGAGGGGAAGGCAGACAGAGAGGTAGAGGGGAAGGCAGACAGAGAGGTAGAGGGGAAGGCAGACAGAGAGGTAGAGGGGAAGGCAGACAGAGAGGTAGAGGGGAAGGCAGACAGAGAGGTAGAGGGGAAGGCAGACAGAGAGGTAGAGGGGAAGGCAGACAGAGAGGTAGAGGGGAAGGCAGACAGAGAGGTAGAGGGGAAGGCAGACAGAGAGGTAGAGGGGAAGGCAGACAGAGAGGTAGAGGGGAAGGCAGACAGAGAGGTAGAGGGGAAGGCAGACAGAGAGGTAGAGGGGAAGGCAGACAGAGAGGTAGAGGGGAAGGCAGACAGAGAGGTAGAGGGGAAGGCAGACAGAGAGGTAGAGGGGAAGGCAGACAGAGAGGTAGAGGGGAAGGCAGACAGAGAGGTAGAGGGGAAGGCAGACAGAGAGGTAGAGGGGAAGGCAGACAGAGAGGTAGAGGGGAAGGCAGACAGAGAGGTAGAGGGGAAGGCAGACAGAGAGGTAGAGGGGAAGGCAGACAGAGAGGTAGAGGGGAAGGCAGACAGAGAGGTAGAGGGGAAGGCAGACAGAGAGGTAGAGGGGAAGGCAGACAGAGAGGTAGAGGGGAAGGCAGACAGAGAGGTAGAGGGGAAGGCAGACATCAGATCAGAGAATTAATTAGGGGGAAGTGTTGTTGTGTTTTCCATATTCATTGTTCACCACCTAGAAAATCCCCAGAGGTTGTTTGTGTAGCCCTACAGAGGCCACGTCATTTATAATGTGAACAGGTGTTTATTCAAACCCACAGAGAATTCCAGAAGATTTTTTCAAATGTGGCATATTTATTTGCAATCCAGTATTACACTTCATTTTATGACAGGAGCCAGGAGTTCCTACCCGACTGCACTACTACAGGGAAAACTCTGGGTCCTTGTCTGGGCTTCAGGAAAATCTCCTGTCTGTTTGTGAAATGTATATTATACATATGCAATATATATGAGTGTTTTTTGTGTGTGGTTTTGCCCTCGTCTCTCTAACTGTGGGGCTCTGGGGTGAGACGGCAGCCGAGCAGACAAGCTGGTCTATCTCACACAGCAGATGGAGTGGGTGGTCGACTGAATACAGGAGAGGGACAGAGACAGAATATGTTAGATAGAGAGCAGTGGAGGGAGTTAAAGAATAGAGAAAGAGCTGTTGCCTGCAGTATATGATTCAATGCAGTGAGATGATAGAGGGAGAGACAGAGGGGAGTGAGAAGTGAGAATGAGAGAGAGAGATGATAGAGGGAGGGACAGAGGGGAGTGAGAAGTGAGAATGAGAGAGAGATGATAGAGGGAGAGACAGAGGGGAGTGAGAAATGAGAATGAGAGAGAGATGATAGAGAGACAGAGGGGAGTAAGAAGTGAGAATGAGAGAGAGATGATAGAGGGAGAGACAGAAGGGAGGGAGAAGTGAGAATGAGAGAGAGAGATGATAGAGGGTGAGACAGAGGGGAGTAAGAAGTGAGAATGAGAGAGAGATGATAGAGGGAGAGACAGAGGGGAGGGAGAAGTGAGAATGAGAGAGAGATGATAGAGGGAGAGACAGAGGGGAGTAAGAAGTGAGAATGAGAGAGAGAGATGATAGAGGGAGAGACAGAGGGGAGTGAGAAGTGAGAATGAGAGAGAGAGATGATAGAGGGAGAGACAGAGGGGAGTGAGAAGTGAGAATGAGAGAGAGAGATGATAGAGGGAGAGACAGAGGGGAGTGAGAGGTGAAAATGAGAGAGAGATGATAGAGGGAGAGACAGAGGGGAGTGAGAAGTGAGAATGAGAGAGAGAGATGACAGAGGGAGAGACAGAGGGGAGTGAGAAGTGAGAATGAGAGAGAGAGATGATAGAGGGAGAGACAGAGGGGAGTGAGAGGTGAAAATGAGAGAGAGATGATAGAGGGAGAGACAGAGGGGAGTGAGAAGTGAGAATGAGAGAGAGATGATAGAGGGAGAGACAGAGGGGAGTGAGAAGTGAGAATGAGAGAGAGAGATGATAGAGGGAGAGACAGAGGGGAGTGAGAAGTGAGAATGAGAGAGAGATGATAGAGGGAGAGACAGAGGGGAGTGAGAAGTGAGAATGAGAGAGAGAGATGATAGAGGGAGAGACAGAGGGGAGTGAGAAGTGAGAATGAGAGAGAGAGATGATAGAGGGAGAGACAGAGGGGAGTGAGAGGTGAAAATGAGAGAGAGATGATAGAGTGAGAGACAGCGGGGAGTGAGAAGTGAGAATGAGAGAGAGATGATAGACGGAGACAGAGGGGAGTGAGAAGTGAGCATGAGAGAGAGAGATGATAGAGGGAGAGACAGAGGGGAGTGAGAAGTGAGAATGAGAGAGAGAGATGATAGAGGGAGAGACAGAGGGGAGTGAGAAGTGAGAATGAGAGAGAGATGATAGAGGGAGAGACAGAGGGGAGTGAGAAGTGAGAATGAGAGAGAGATGATAGAGGGAGAGACAGAGGGGAGTGAGAAGTGAGAATGAGAGAGAGATGATAGAGGGAGAGACAGAGGGGAGTGAGAAGTGAGAATGAGAGAGAGATGATAGAGGGAGAGACAGAAGGGAGTGAGAAGTGAGAATGAGAGAGAGATGATAGAGGGAGAGACAGAAGGGAGTGAGAAGTGAGAATGAGAGAGAGATGATAGAGGGAGAGACTGAGGGGAGTGAGAGGTGAGAATGAGAGAGAGATGATAGAGGGAGAGACAGAGGGGAGTGAGAGGTGAAAATGAGAGAGAGATGATAGAGGTAGAGACAGAGGGGAGTGAGAAGTGAGCATGAGAGAGAGAGATGATAGAGGGAGAGACAGAGGGGAGTGAGAAGTGAGAATGAGAGAGAGAGAGATGATAGAGGGAGAGACAGAGGGGAGTGAGAAGTGAGAATGAGAGAGAGAGATGATAGAGGGAGAGACAGAGGGGAGTGAGAGGTGAAAATGAGTGAGAGAGATGATAGAGGGAGAGACAGAGGGGAGTGAGAAGTGAGAATGAGAGAGAGATGATAGAGGGAGAGACAGAGGGGAGTGAGAGGTGAGAATGAGAGAGAGATGATAGAGGGAGAGACTGAGGGGAGTGAGAGGTGAGAATGAGAGAGAGAGATGATAGAGGGAGAGACAGAGGGGAGTGAGAAGTGAAAATGAGAGAGAGATGATAGAGAGAGAGATAGAGGGGAGTGAGAAGTGAGAATGAAAGAGAGAGAGGCTAAAGGAGAGGAGAGAGGCTAAAGTAGAGAGGATAGAGGCTAAAGTAGAGAGGAGAGGGGAGAGAGGCTAAAGTAGAGAGGATAGAGGCTAAAGTAGAGAGGAGAGGGAGAGAGGCTAAAGTACAGATGATAGAGGCTAAAGTAGAGAGGAGAGGGGAGAGAGGCTAAAGTAGAGAGGAGAGAGGCTAAAGTAGAGAGGAGAGGGGAGAGAGGCTAAAGTAGAGAGGAGAGAGGCTAAAGTAGAGAGGAGAGAGGCTAAACTAGAGATTATAGAGGCTAAAGTAGAGAGGAGAGGGGAGAGAGGCTAAAGTAGAGAGGATAGAGGCTAAAGTAGAGAGGAGAGGGGAGAGAGGCTAAAGTAGAGAGGATAGAGGCTAAAGTAGAGAGGAGAGAGGCTAAAGTAGAGATGATAGAGGCTAAAGTAGAGAGGAGAGGGGAGAGAGGCTAAATTAGAGAGGATAGAGGCTAAAGTAGAGAGGAGAGGGGAGAGAGGCTAAAGTAGAGAGAATAGAGGCTAAAGTAGAGAGGAGAGCGGAGAGAGGCTAAAGTAGAGATGATAGAAGCTAAAGGAGTGAGGAGAGAGGCTAAAGTAGAGAGGATAGAGGCTAAAGTAGAGATTAGAGAGGCTAAAGTAGAGAGGATAGAGGCTAAAGTAGAGAGGAGAGAGGTTAAAGGAGAGAGGAGAGAGGAGAGAGGTTAAAGTAGAGAGGAGAGAGGCTAAAGTAGAGAGGAGAGAGGCTAAAGTAGAGAGGAGAGAAGCTAAAGGAGAGAGTAGAGAGGCTAAAGTAGATAGGAGAGAGGCTAAAGTAGAGAGGATAGAGGCTAAAGTAGAGAGGAGAGAGGGGAGAGGCTAAAGTAGAGAGGAGAGGGGAGAGAGGTTAAAGTAGAGAGGATAGAGGCTAAAGTAGAGAGGATAGAGGCTAAAGTAGAGAGGAGAGAGGGGAGAGGCTAAAGTAGAGAGGAGAGAGGCTAAAGTAGAGAGGAGAGGGGAGAGAGGCTAAAGTAGAGAGGATATAGGCTAAAGTAGAGAGGAGAGGGAGAGAGGTGAAAGTAGAGAGGATAGAGGCTAAAGTAGAGAGGATAGAGGCTAAAGTAGAGAGGAGAGAGGGGAGAGGCTAAAGTAGAGAGGAGAGAGGCTAAAGTAGAGAGGAGAGGGGAGAGAGGCTAAAGTAGAGATGATATAGGCTAAAGTAGAGAGGAGAGAGGTTAAAGGAGAGAGGAGAGAGGAGAGAGGTTAAAGTAGAGAGGAGAGAGGCTAAAGTAGAGAGGAGAGAGGAGAGAGGCTAAAGTAGAGAGGAGAGAGGCTAAAGTAGAGAGGAGAGAAGCTAAAGGAGAGAGTAGAGAGGCTAAAGTCGATAGGAGAGAGGCTAAAGTAGAGAGGAGAGAGGCTAAAGTAGAGAGGAGAGAAGCTAAAGGAGAGAGTAGAGAGGCTAAAGTCGATAGGAGAGAGGCTAAAGTAGAGAGGAGAGGGGAGAGAGGTTAAAGTAGAAAGGATAGAGGCTAAAGTAGAGAGGAGAGAGGCTAAAGTAGAGAGGAGAGAGGGGAGAGGCTAAAGTAGAGAGGAGAGAGGCTAAAGGAGAGAGTAGAGAGGCTAAAGTAGATAGGAGAGAGGCTAAAGTAGAGAGGATAGAGGCTAAAGTAGAGAGGAGAGAGGGGAGAGGCTAAAGTAGAGAGGAGAGGGGAGAGAGGTTAAAGTAGAGAGGATAGAGGCTAAAGTAGAGAGGATAGAGGCTAAAGTAGAGAGGAGAGAGGAGAGAGGCTAAAGTGGAGAGGAGAGAGGCTAAAGTAGAGAGGAGAGGGGAGAGAGGCTAAAGTAGAGAATATATAGGCTAAAGTAGAGAGGAGAGAGGAGAGAGGCTAAAGTAGAGAGGAGAGAGGCTAAAGGAGAGAGTAGAGAGGCTAAAGTTGAGAGGGGAGAGGCTAAAGTAGAGAAGGGAGAGGCTAAAGGAGAGAGTAGAGAGGCTAAAGGAGAGAGGAGAGAGGCTAAAGTAGAGATGATAGAGGCTAAAGTAGAGAGGAGAGGGGAGAGAGGTTAAAGTAGAGAGGATAGAGGCTAAAGTAGAGAGGATAGAGGCTAAAGTAGAGAGGAGAGAGGGGAGAGGCTAAAGTAGAGAGGAGAGAGGCTAAAGTAGAGAGGAGAGGGGAGAGAGGCTAAAGTAGAGAGGATATAGGCTAAAGTAGAGAGGAGAGAGGTTAAAGGAGAGAGGAGAGAGGAGAGAGGTTAAAGTAGAGAGGAGAGAGGCTAAAGTAGAGAGGAGAGAGGCTAAAGTAGAGAGGAGAGAAGCTAAAGGAGAGAGTAGAGAGGCTAAAGTCGATAGGAGAGAGGCTAAAGTAGAGAGGAGAGGGGAGAGAGGTTAAAGTAGAGAGGAGAGAGGAGAGAGGTTAAAGTAGAGAGGAGAGAGGCTAAAGTAGAGAGGAGAGAGGCTAAAGTTGAGAGGGGAGAGGCTAAAGTAGAGAGGAGAGAGGCTAAAGGAGAGAGGAGAGAGGCTAAAGTAGAGATGATAGAGGCTAAAGTAGAGAGGAGAGGGGAGAGAGGTTAAAGTAGAGAAGAGAGAGGAGAGAGGTTAAAGTAGAGAGGAGAGAGGCTAAAGTAGAGAGGAGAGAGGCTAAAGTTGAGAGGGGAGAGGCTAAAGTAGAGAGGAGAGAGGCTAAAGTTGAGAGGGGAGAGGCTAAAGTAGAGAGGAGAGAGGCTAAAGGAGAGAGGAGAGAGGCTAAAGTAGAGATGATAGAGGCTAAAGTAGAGAGGAGAGGGGAGAGAGGTTAAAGTAGAGAAGGGAGAGGCTAAAGGAGAGAGTAGAGAGGCTAAAGGAGAGAGGAGAGAGGCTAAAGTAGAGATGATAGAGGCTAAAGTAGAGAGGAGAGGGGAGAGAGGTTAAAGTAGAGAGGATAGAGGCTAAAGTAGAGAGGAGAGAGGCTAAAGTAGAGAGGAGAGAGGGGAGAGGCTAAAGTAGAGAGGAGAGAGGCTAAAGGAGAGAGTAGAGAGGCTAAAGTTGAGAGGGGAGAGGCTAAAGTAGAGAAGGGAGAGGCTAAAGGAGAGATTAGAGAGGCTAAAGGAGAGAGGAGAGAGGCTAAAGTAGAGAGGAGAGAGGCTAAAGTAGAGAGGGGAGAGGCTAAAGTAGAAAGGAGAGAGGAGAGAGGATAAAGAAGACATTAGAGAGGCTAAAGTAGAGAGGGGAGAGGCTAAAGTAGAGAGGGGAGAGGCTAAAGTAGAGAGGAGAGAGGATAAAGTAGAGAAGATAGAGGCTAAAGTAGAGAGGAGAGAGGGGAGAGGCTAAAGTAGAGAGGAGAGAGGCTAAAGTAGAGAGGAGAGGGGAGAGATGCTAAAGTAGAGAGGATAGAGGCTAAAGTAGAGAGGAGAGAGGAGAGAGGCTAAAGTAGAGAGGAGAGAGGAGAGAGGTTAAAGTTGAGAGGGGAGAGGCTAAAGTAGAGAGTAGAGAGGCTAAAGTTGAGAGGGGAGAAGCTAAAGGAGAGAGTAGAGAGGCTAAAGTTGAGAGGGGAGAGGCTAAAGTAGAGAGTAGAGAGGCTAAAGTAGAGAGGGGAGAGGCTAAAGTAGAGAGGGGAGAGGCTAAAGTAGAGAGGAGAGAGGAGAGGCTAAAGTAGAGAGTAGAGAGGCTAAAGTAGAGAGGGGAGAGGCTAAAGTAGAGAGGGGAGAGGCTAAAGTAGAGAGGAGAGAGGAGAGAGGATAAAGTAGAGAGTAGAGAGGCTAAAGTAGAGAGGGGAGAGGCTAAAGTAGAGAGGGGAGAGGCTAAAGTAGAGAGGAGAGAGGATAAAGTAGAGAGGATAGAGGCTAAAGTAGAGAGGAGAGAGGGGAGAGGCTAAAGTAGAGAGGAGAGAGGCTAAAGTAGAGAGGAGAGGGGAGAGAGGCTAAAGTAGAGAGGATAGAGGCTAAAGTAGAGAGGAGAGAGGAGAGAGGCTAAAGTAGAGAGGAGAGAGGAGAGGCTAAAGGAGAGAGTAGAGAGGCTAAAGGAGAGAGGAGAGAGGCTAAAGTAGAGAGGAGAGAGGCTAAAGGAGAGATGGGAGAGGCTAAAGTAGAGAGGAGAGAGGATAAAGTAGAGAGTAGAGAGGCTAAAATAGAGAGGGGAGAGGCTAAAGTAGAGAGGGGAGAGGCTAAAGTAGAGAGGAGAGAGGATAAAGTAGAGAGGAGAGAGGAGTGAGGATAACGTAGAGAGGAGAGAGGAGAGAGGCTAAAGTAGAGAGGAGAGAGGAGAGAGGATAAAGTAGACAGGAGAGAGGAGAGGGGAGAGAGGCTAAAGTAGAGAGGAGAGAGGAGAGAGGTTAAAGTAGAGATGATAGAGGCTAAAGGAGAGAGGAGAGGGGAGAGAGGCTAAAGGAGAGAGTAGAAAGGAGAGAGGCTAAAGTAGAGAGGAGAGGGGCTTTAGGAGAGAGGAGAGAGGCTAAAGTAGAGATGAGAGAGGCTAAAGTAGAGAGGAGAGAGGCTAAAGTAGAGAGGATAGAGGCTAAAGTAGAGAGGAGAGAGGGGAGAGGCTAAAGTAGAGAGGAGAGAGGCTAAAGTAGAGAGGATAGAGGCTAAAGTAGAGAGGGGAGAGGAGAGAGGCTAAAGGAGAGAGTAGAAAGGAGAGAGGCTAAAGTAGAGAGGAGAGGGGCTTTAGGAGAGAGGAGATAGGCTAAAGTAGAGATGAGAGAGGCTAAAGTAGAGAGGAGAGAGGCTAAAGTAGAGAGGAGAGAGGGGAGAGGCTAAAGTAGAGAGGAGAGAGGGGAGAGGCTAAAGTAGAGAGGAGAGAGGGGAGAGGCTAAAGTAGAGAGGAGAGAGGCTAAAGTAGAGAGGAGAGAGGGAGAGGCTAAAGTAGAGAGGAGAGAGGCTAAAGTAGAGAGGAGAGAGGCTAAAGTAGAGAGGAGAGAGGATAAAGTAGAGAGGAGAGAGGAGTGAGGATAACGTAGAGAGGAGAGAGGAGAGAGGATAAAGTAGAGAGGAGAGAGGAGAGAGGATAAAGTAGACAGGAGAGAGGATAAAGTAGAGAGGAGAGAGGAGAGGGGAGAGAGGCTAAAGTAGAGAGGAGAGAGGAGAGAGGTTAAAGTAGAGATGATAGAGGCTAAAGGAGAGAGGAGAGGGGAGAGAGGCTAAAGGAGAGAGTAGAAAGGAGAGAGGCTAAAGTAGAGAGGAGAGGGGCTTTAGGAGAGAGGAGATAGGCTAAAGTAGAGATGAGAGAGGCTAAAGTAGAGAGGAGAGAGGCTAAAGTAGAGAGGATAGAGGCTAAAGTAGAGAGGAGAGAGGGGAGAGGCTAAAATAGAGAGGAGAGAGGCTAAAGTTGAGAGGGGAGAGGCTAAAGTAGAGAGTAGAGAGGATAAAGGAGAGAGGAGAGAGGCTAAAGTAGAGAGGAGCGAGGCTAAAGGAGAGAGGGGAGAGGCTAAAGTAGAGAGGAGAGAGGAGAGAGGATAAAGTAGAGAGTAGAGAGGCTAAAATAGAGAGGGGAGAGGCTAAAGTAGAGAGTAGAGAGGCTAAAGGAGAGAGGAGAGAGGCTAAAGTAGAGAGGAGAGAGGCTAAAGGAGAGAGGGGAGAGGCTAAAGTAGAGAGGAGAGAGGAGAGAGGATAAAGTAGAGAGTAGAGAGGCTAAAATAGAGAGGAGAGAGGCTAAAGTAGAGAGGAGAGAGGCTAAAGGAGAGAGGGGAGAGGCTAAAGTAGAGAGGAGAGAGGAGAGAGGATAAAGTAGAGAGTAGAGAGGCTAAAATAGAGAGGGGAGAGGCTAAAGTAGAGAGTAGAGAGGCTAAAGGAGAGAGGAGAGAGGCTAAAGTAGAGAGGAGAGAGGCTAAAGGAGAGAGGGGAGAGGCTAAAGTAGAGAGGAGAGAGGAGAGAGGATAAAGTAGAGAGTAGAGAGGCTAAAATAGAGAGGGGAGAGGCTAAAGTAGAGAGGGGAGAGGAGAGAGGTTAAAGTAGAGAGGAGAGAGGAGAGAGGTTAAAGTAGAGAGGAGAGAGGCTAAAGTAGAGAGGAGAGAGGTTAAAGTAGAGAGGAGAGAGGAGAGAGGTTAAAGTAGAGAGGAGAGAGGAGAGAGGATAAAGTAGAGAGTAGAGAGGCTAAAGTAGAGAGGAGAGAGGAGAGAGGATAAAGTAGAGAGTAGAGAGGCTAAAGTAGAGAGGAGAGAGGTTAAAGTAGAGAGGAGAGAGGAGAGAGGTTAAAGTAGAGAGGAGAGAGGCTAAAGTAGAGAGGAGAGAGGCTAAAGTTGAGAGGGGAGAGGCTAAAGTAGAGAGGAGAGAGGCTAAAGGAGAGAGGAGAGAGGCTAAAGTAGAGATGATAGAGGCTAAAGTAGAGAGGAGAGGGGAGAGAGGTTAAAGTAGAGAAGGGAGAGGCTAAAGGAGAGAGTAGAGAGGCTAAAGTAGAGATGATAGAGGCTAAAGTAGAGAGGAGAGGGGAGAGAGGTTAAAGTAG
This sequence comes from Salvelinus fontinalis, assembly GCF_029448725.1. Taxonomy (NCBI): domain Eukaryota; kingdom Metazoa; phylum Chordata; class Actinopteri; order Salmoniformes; family Salmonidae; genus Salvelinus; species Salvelinus fontinalis. Next base: position 33,721,624 of record NC_074699.1, read on the forward strand.
AGAGGATAGAGGCTAAAGTAGAGAGGAGAGAGGCTAAAGTAGAGAGGAGAGAGGGGAGAGGCTAAAGTAGAGAGGAGAGAGGCTAAAGGAGAGAGTAGAGAGGCTAAAGTTGAGAGGGGAGAGGCTAAAGTAGAGAAGGGAGAGGCTAAAGGAGAGATTAGAGAGGCTAAAGGAGAGAGGAGAGAGGCTAAAGTAGAGAGGAGAGAGGCTAAAGTAGAGAGGGGAGAGGCTAAAGTAGAAAGGAGAGAGGAGAGAGGATAAAGAAGACATTAGAGAGGCTAAAGTAGAGAGGGGAGAGGCTAAAGTAGAGAGGGGAGAGGCTAAAGTAGAGAGGAGAGAGGATAAAGTAGAGAAGATAGAGGCTAAAGTAGAGAGGAGAGAGGGGAGAGGCTAAAGTAGAGAGGAGAGAGGCTAAAGTAGAGAGGAGAGGGGAGAGATGCTAAAGTAGAGAGGATAGAGGCTAAAGTAGAGAGGAGAGAGGAGAGAGGCTAAAGTAGAGAGGAGAGAGGAGAGAGGCTAAAGGAGAGAGTAGAGAGGCTAAAGTTGAGAGGGGAGAGGCTAAAGTAGAGAGTAGAGAGGCTAAAGTAGAGAGGGGAGAGGCTAAAGTAGAGAGGGGAGAGGCTAAAGTAGAGAGGAGAGAGGAGAGGCTAAAGTAGAGAGTAGAGAGGCTAAAGTAGAGAGGGGAGAGGCTAAAGTAGAGAGGGGAGAGGCTAAAGTAGAGAGGAGAGAGGAGAGAGGATAAAGTAGAGAGTAGAGAGGCTAAAGTAGAGAGGGGAGAGGCTAAAGTAGAGAGGGGAGAGGCTAAAGTAGAGAGGAGAGAGGATAAAGTAGAGAGGATAGAGGCTAAAGTAGAGAGGAGAGAGGGGAGAGGCTAAAGTAGAGAGGAGAGAGGCTAAAGTAGAGAGGAGAGGGGAGAGAGGCTAAAGTAGAGAGGATAGAGGCTAAAGTAGAGAGGAGAGAGGAGAGAGGCTAAAGTAGAGAGGAGAGAGGAGAGGCTAAAGGAGAGAGTAGAGAGGCTAAAGTTGAGAGGGGAGAGGCTAAAGTAGAGAGTAGAGAGGCTAAAGGAGAGAGGAGAGAGGCTAAAGTAGAGAGGAGAGAGGCTAAAGGAGAGATGGGAGAGGCTAAAGTAGAGAGGAGAGAGGATAAAGTAGAGAGTAGAGAGGCTAAAATAGAGAGGGGAGAGGCTAAAGTAGAGAGGGGAGAGGCTAAAGTAGAGAGGAGAGAGGATAAAGTAGAGAGGAGAGAGGAGTGAGGATAACGTAGAGAGGAGAGAGGAGAGAGGCTAAAGTAGAGAGGAGAGAGGAGAGGGGAGAGAGGCTAAAGTAGAGAGGAGAGAGGAGAGAGGTTAAAGTAGAGATGATAGAGGCTAAAGGAGAGAGGAGAGGGGAGAGAGGCTAAAGGAGAGAGTAGAAAGGAGAGAGGCTAAAGTAGAGAGGAGAGGGGCTTTAGGAGAGAGGAGAGAGGCTAAAGTAGAGATGAGAGAGGCTAAAGTAGAGAGGAGAGAGGCTAAAGTAGAGAGGATAGAGGCTAAAGTAGAGAGGAGAGAGGGGAGAGGCTAAAGTAGAGAGGAGAGAGGCTAAAGTAGAGAGGATAGAGGCTAAAGTAGAGAGGGGAGAGGAGAGAGGCTAAAGGAGAGAGTAGAAAGGAGAGAGGCTAAAGTAGAGAGGAGAGGGGCTTTAGGAGAGAGGAGATAGGCTAAAGTAGAGATGAGAGAGGCTAAAGTAGAGAGGAGAGAGGCTAAAGTAGAGAGGAGAGAGGGGAGAGGCTAAAGTAGAGAGGAGAGAGGGGAGAGGCTAAAGTAGAGAGGAGAGAGGGGAGAGGCTAAAGTAGAGAGGAGAGAGGCTAAAGTAGAGAGGAGAGAGGGAGAGGCTAAAGTAGAGAGGAGAGAGGCTAAAGTAGAGAGGAGAGAGGCTAAAGTAGAGAGGAGAGAGGATAAAGTAGAGAGGAGAGAGGAGTGAGGATAACGTAGAGAGGAGAGAGGAGAGAGGATAAAGTAGAGAGGAGAGAGGAGAGAGGATAAAGTAGACAGGAGAGAGGATAAAGTAGAGAGGAGAGAGGAGAGGGGAGAGAGGCTAAAGTAGAGAGGAGAGAGGAGAGAGGTTAAAGTAGAGATGATAGAGGCTAAAGGAGAGAGGAGAGGGGAGAGAGGCTAAAGGAGAGAGTAGAAAGGAGAGAGGCTAAAGTAGAGAGGAGAGGGGCTTTAGGAGAGAGGAGATAGGCTAAAGTAGAGATGAGAGAGGCTAAAGTAGAGAGGAGAGAGGCTAAAGTAGAGAGGATAGAGGCTAAAGTAGAGAGGAGAGAGGGGAGAGGCTAAAATAGAGAGGAGAGAGGCTAAAGTTGAGAGGGGAGAGGCTAAAGTAGAGAGTAGAGAGGATAAAGGAGAGAGGAGAGAGGCTAAAGTAGAGAGGAGCGAGGCTAAAGGAGAGAGGGGAGAGGCTAAAGTAGAGAGGAGAGAGGAGAGAGGATAAAGTAGAGAGTAGAGAGGCTAAAATAGAGAGGGGAGAGGCTAAAGTAGAGAGTAGAGAGGCTAAAGGAGAGAGGAGAGAGGCTAAAGTAGAGAGGAGAGAGGCTAAAGGAGAGAGGGGAGAGGCTAAAGTAGAGAGGAGAGAGGAGAGAGGATAAAGTAGAGAGTAGAGAGGCTAAAATAGAGAGGAGAGAGGCTAAAGTAGAGAGGAGAGAGGCTAAAGGAGAGAGGGGAGAGGCTAAAGTAGAGAGGAGAGAGGAGAGAGGATAAAGTAGAGAGTAGAGAGGCTAAAATAGAGAGGGGAGAGGCTAAAGTAGAGAGTAGAGAGGCTAAAGGAGAGAGGAGAGAGGCTAAAGTAGAGAGGAGAGAGGCTAAAGGAGAGAGGGGAGAGGCTAAAGTAGAGAGGAGAGAGGAGAGAGGATAAAGTAGAGAGTAGAGAGGCTAAAATAGAGAGGGGAGAGGCTAAAGTAGAGAGGGGAGAGGCTAAAGTAGAGAGGGGAGAGGATAAAGGAGAGAGGAGAGAGGTTAAAGTAGAGATGATAGAGGCTAAAGGAGAGAGGAGAGGGGAGAGAGGCTAAAGGAGAGAGTAGAAAGGAGAGAGGCTAAAGTAGAGAGGAGAGGGGCTTTAGGAGAGAGGAGAGAGGCTAAAGTAGAGATGAGAGAGGCTAAAGTAGAGAGGAGAGGGGCTTTAGGAGAGAGGAGATAGGCTAAAGTAGAGATGAGAGAGGCTAAAGTAGAGAGGAGAGAGGCTAAAGTAGAGAGGATAGAGGCTAAAGTAGAGAGGAGAGAGGGGAGAGGCTAAAGTAGAGAGGAGAGGGGCTTTAGGAGAGAGGAGATAGGCTAAAGTAGAGATGAGAGAGGCTAAAGTAGAGAGGAGAGAGGCTAAAGTAGAGAGGATAGAGGCTAAAGTAGAGAGGAGAGAGGGGAGAGGCTAAAGTAGAGAGGAGAGAGGCTAAAGTAGAGAGGATAGAGGGAGAGGCTAAAGTAGAGAGGAGAGAGGCTAAAGTAGAGAGGAGAGAGGATAAAGTAGAGAGGAGAGAGGAGTGAGGATAACGTAGAGAGGAGAGAGGAGAGAGGATAAAGTAGAGAGGAGAGAGGAGAGAGGATAAAGTAGACAGGAGAGAGGATAAAGTAGAGAGGAGAGAGGAGAGGGGAGAGAGGCTAAAGTAGAGAGGAGAGAGGAGAGAGGTTAAAGTAGAGATGATAGAGGCTAAAGGAGAGAGGAGAGGGGAGAGAGGCTAAAGGAGAGAGTAGAAAGGAGAGAGGCTAAAGTAGAGAGGAGAGGGGCTTTAGGAGAGAGGAGAGAGGCTAAAGTAGAGACGAGAGAGGCTAAAGTAGAGAGGATAGAGGATAAAGTAGACAGGAGAGAGGAGAGGGGAGAGAGGCTAAAGTAGAGAGGAGAGAGGAGAGAGGTTAAAGTAGAGATGATAGAGGCTAAAGGAGAGAGGAGAGGGGAGAGAGGCTAAAGGAGAGAGTAGAAAGGAGAGAGGCTAAAGTAGAGAGGAGAGGGGCTTTAGGAGAGAGGAGAGAGGCTAAAGTAGAGACGAGAGAGGCTAAAGTAGAGAGGATAGAGGCTAAAGTAGAGAGGAGAGAGGGGAGAGGCTAAAGTAGAGAGGAGAGAGGCTAAAGTAGAGAGGAGAGAGGAGAGAGGCTAAAGGAGAGAGTAGAAAGGAGAGAGGCTAAAGTAGAGAGGAGAGAGGCTTTAGGAGAGAGGATAGAGGCTAAAGTAGAGAGGAGAGAGGCTAAAGTAGAGAGGAGAGAGGGGAGAGGCTAAAGTAGAGAGGAGAGAGAGGAGAGGCTAAAGTAGAGAGGAGAGAGGGGAGAGGCTAAAGTAGAGAGGAGAGAGGCTAAAGTAGAGAGGAGAGAGGGAGAGGCTAAAGTAGAGAGGAGACAGGCTAAAGTAGAGAGGAGAGAGGATAAAGTAGAGAGGAGAGAGGAGTGAGGATAACGTAGAGAGGAGAGAGGAGAGAGGATAAAGTAGAGAGGAGAGAGGATAAAGTAGACAGGAGAGAGGATAAAGTAGACAGGAGAGAGGAGAGGGGAGAGAGGCTAAAGTAGAGAGGAGAGAGGAGAGAGGTTAAAGTAGAGATGATAGAGGCTAAAGGAGAGAGGAGAGGGGAGAGAGGCTAAAGGAGAGAGTAGAAAGGAGAGAGGCTAAAGGAGAGAGTAGAAAGGAGAGAGGCTAAAGTAGAGAGGAGAGGGGCTTTAGGAGAGAGGAGAGAGGCTAAAGTAGAGATGAGAGAGGCTAAAGTAGAGAGGAGAGAGGCTAAAGTAGAGAGGATAGAGGCTAAAGTAGAGAGGAGAGAGGGGAGAGGCTAAAGTAGAGAGGAGAGAGGCTAAAGTAGAGAGGATAGAGGCTAAAGTAGAGAGGGGAGAGGAGAGAGGCTAAAGGAGAGAGTAGAAAGGAGATAGGCTAAAGTAGAGATGAGAGAGTCTAAAGGAGAGAGGAGAGGGGAGAGAGGCTAAAGGAGAGAGTAGAAAGGAGAGAGGCTAAAGTAGAGAGGAGAGGGGCTTTAGGAGAGAGGAGAGAGGCTAAAGTAGAGATGAGAGAGGCTAAAGTAGAGAGGAGAGAGGCTAAAGTAGAGAGGATAGAGGCTAAAGTAGAGAGGAGAGAGGGGAGAGGCTAAAGTAGAGAGGAGAGAGGCTAAAGTAGAGAGGATAGAGGCTAAAGTAGAGAGGGGAGAGGAGAGAGGCTAAAGGAGAGAGTAGAAAGGAGAGAGGCTAAAGTAGAGAGGAGAGGGGCTTTAGGAGAGAGGAGAGAGGCTAAAGTAGAGATGAGAGAGGCTAAAGTAGAGAGGAGAGAGGCTAAAGTAGAGAGGATAGAGGCTAAAGTAGAGAGGAGAGAGGGGAGAGGCTAAAGTAGAGAGGAGAGAGGCTAAAGTAGAGAGGATAGAGGCTAAAGTAGAGAGGGGAGAGGAGAGAGGCTAAAGGAGAGAGTAGAAAGGAGATAGGCTAAAGTAGAGAGGAGAGAGTCTAAAGTAGAGAGGAGAGAGGCTAAAGTAGAGAGGAGAGAGGGGAGAGGCTAAAGTAGAGAGGAGAGAGGGGAGAGGCTAAAGTAGAGAGGAGAGAGGGGAGAGGCTAAAGTAGAGAGGAGAGAGGGGAGAGGCTAAAGTAGAGAGGAGAGAGGCTAAAGTAGAGAGGGGAGAGGCTAAAGTAGGTCGGAGAGAGGATAGAGGCTAAAGTAGAGAGGATAGAGGCTAAAGTAGAGAGGAGATAGGAGAGAGGCTAAAGTAGAGAGGAGAGAGGCTAACGTACAGAGGAGAGAGGCGAGGTAAAGGACAAGGTAAATAGCAGGGCAGCAGGAAAGCACACTGTGGGCATGGGCTCAGCTGGGGCTGGGTTGGGTTTGGCTGGAGCGGGCAGGGATGAGACGAGGAGGTTGGAAGGGGTGGCATCTGGGGACCCGCTTAGAAGGACATGCAGATATCATTAAAGGGTGGGACTTGACTGCACCTTTTCTCCACAGCCATCTGGGTGTGGATGTCAGCATCCTGTAGTGTCTGCAGTACGGGAGATCTGAAATGAGAGAAGGAGGGCGAGGAGGATGGGAAAGGCAGGGAGAGAGAGCGAGGGGGAAGAGAATGAGGTCAAATAGAGCAGGGAGAAGAGACGAGAAGAGAGAGGTCAGGGTGGGGAGGATCAAGAGGAGAAGAGGGCAGTGAGAGGAGAGAGGGGAAGAGAGAGGAGAGAGGGGAGAGAGAGGAGAGAGAAGAGAGAGAGGAGAGAGGTCAGGGTGGGAAGGATCAAGAGGAGAAGAGGGGAGTGAGAGGAGAGAGGGGGAGAGAGAGGAGAGAGAAGAGAGAGAGGGAGAGAGAAGAGAGAGACTGAGAGTGAGAGGAGAGAGGGGGAGAGAGGAGAGAGACGAGAAAGAGGGAGAGAGAGACGGGGAGTGAGAGGAGAGAGGGGGAAAGAGGAGAGAGAAGAGAGAGCGGGAGAGAGAAGAGAGAGACAGGGAGTGAGAGGAGAGAGGGGGAGAGAGGAGAGAGGAGAGAGAGAGGGAGAGAGAGACGGGGAGTGAGAGGAGAGAGGGGGAGAGAGGAGAGAGAAGAGAGAGAGGGAGAGAGAAGAGAGAGATGGAGAGTGAGAGGAGAGAGGGGGAGAGAGGGGGAGAGAGGAGAGAGACGAGAGAGAGAGAGACGGGGAGAGAGAGGAGAGAGAAGATAGAGAGGGAGAGAGAAGAGGAGAGAAGAGAGAGACGGGGAGTGAGAGGAGAGAGAAGATAGAGAGGGAGAGAGAAGAGAAGAGAAGAGAGAGACGGGGAGTGAGAGGAGAGAGAAGATAGAGAGGGAGAGAGAAGAGAAGAGAAGAGAGAGACGGGGAGTGAGAGGAGAGAGGTCGGGGTGGGGAGGATATAATCAAGAGGAGAAAGGGGAGTGAGAAGAGAGAGGGGAGAGAGAAGAGAGAGAGGGAGAGAGAGACGGAGAGTGAGGTGGAGAGAGGGGGAGAGAGAGAAGAGAGAGGGAGAGAGAAGAGAGAGAGAGAGAGAGAGAGAGAGAGAGAGAGAGAAGAGAGAGACAGGGAGTGAGAGGAGAGAGGTCGGGGTGGAAAGGATCTAATCAAGAAGAGAAAGGGGAGTGAGAAGAGAGAGGGGAGAGAGAAGAGAGAGAGGGAGAGAGAGACGGGGAGTGAGGTGGAGAGAGGGGGAGAGCGAAGAGAGAGAGGGAGAGAGAGAGACGGGGAGTGAGGTGGAGAGAGGGGGAGAGAGAGGAGAGAGAAGAGAGAGGGAGAGAGAAGAGAGAGAGATAGAAGAGAGAGACAGGGAGTGAGAGGAGAGAGGGGGAGAGAGAGGAGAGAGAAGAGAGAGGGAGAGAGAAGAGAGAGAGAGAGAAGAGAGAGACAGGGAGTGAGAGGAGAGAGGTCGGGGTGGAGAGGATCTAATCAAGAAGAGAAAGGGGAGTGAGAAGAGAGAGGGGAGAGAGAAGAGAGAGAGGGAGAGAGAGACGGGGAGTGAGGTGGAGAGAGGGGGAGAGCGAAGAGAGAGAGGGAGAGAGAGAGACGGGGAGTGAGGTGGAGAGAGGGGGAGAGAGAGGAGAGAGAAGAGAGAGGGAGAGAGGAGAGAGAGAGAGATAGAAGAGAGAGACAGGGAGTGAGAGGAGAGAGGGGGAGAGAGAGGAGAGAGAAGAGAGCGGGAGAGAGAAGAGAGAGAGAGAGAGAAGAGAGAGACAGGGAGTGAGAGGAGAGAGGTCGGGGTGGAGAGGATCTAATCAAGAAGAGAAAGGGGAGTGAGAAGAGAGAGGGGAGAGAGAAGAGAGAGAAGAGAGAAAGGGAGAGAGAGACGGGGAGTGAGAGGAAAGAGAGAGAGGAGAGAGGGGAGAGGGGAGTGAGAGGGGAGAGGGGGAGTGAGAGGAGAGGAGAGAGAGAAGAGAGAGACGGGGAGTGAGAGGAGAGAGGGGGGGTGAGAGGAGAGAGAAGAGAGAGAGGGAGAGAGGGGGAGTGAGAGGAGAGAGGGGGAGTGAGAGGAGAGAGAGGGGGAGAGAGGAGAGAAGGGGAGTGAGAGTAGAGAGGGGGAGTGAGAGGAGAAAGAGGGAGAGAGAGGAGAGAGAGGAGAGAGGGGGAGTGATAGGGGAGAGAGGGGGAGTGAGAGGAGAGAGGGGGACAGAGAGGAGAGAGGGGAGTGAGAGGAGAGAGGGGGAGTGATAGGGGAGAGAGAAGGAGAGAGAAGAGAAAGAGGGAGAGAGAGGAGAGAGAGGAGAGAGGGGGACAGAGAGGAGAGAGAGAGGGAGAGAGGGAGAGAGAGGAGAGAGAGAGGTGGAGAGAGAGGAGAGAGAGGGGGAGAGAGAGGAGAGAGGGGGAGAGAGAGAGGAGAGAGAGGGGGAAAGAGAGCAGAGAGAGGGAGAGAGACGAGAGAGGGCGAGAGAGGAGAGAGAGAGCGAGAGAGAGGAGAGAGCGAGAGAGAGGAGAGAGGGAGAGAGAGGAGAGAGAGAGGAGAGAGAGGAGAGAGAGAGAGGGAGAGGGAAGAGAGGAGAGAGAGGGGAGAGAGAGGAGAGAGAGGAGAGAGAGAGAGGGAGAGAGGGGAGAGAGAGAGGAGCTATCAGATGATATGATATCTGCATGCAGGAAGAGAGGGAGGGGCTAGGTCTCCCAGACTGTTCGTGAGCTGCATTGATAACTGTCCCTCTGTGCTCCAGTGAGACTTCACCACCATACAGAGGTCTGTGTGAAAACCAGGCCATAGCCTGTACTGTATAGACCTGCATTCACATCAACACTGTAAATGTCCTTTTCTCATCTCACATGATGCATGTCTAACATCCTCTGTCTGCCTTTACAGCATGTTAACCCTGTCACAGATACAGCATAGCAGAATAGTATGCAATACATTATGGGGGAAATTAAAAACTGACCCAAGATCAGCATCTAGGCGCAATTTCACCCTTCATGGGATTCCATACTCTGAAGTAAAGCATTAATACAAATCACTCAACCAAGTGACAGTCACAGTAGCCTACTTCAGGTTTCAGCGATAGACATCAGCTGAAGGGAGAGACTGAAGGAGAGACTAGTGTGCTCTGGCCCACTTCTCTGTGTTGGTCTGAGAGAGAGAGAGAAAGAGAAAGAGAGAGAGAGGGGGGGGGGGGGCTAATTGTGATTATTCCCCCACACTGGGAAGAATCAACCAAAGAACTGCAAATTGGAATGCCATCTGGCCCTAAACAGAGAGAAGAATACCTGACCACTGTGACTGACCCAACATTAAGAAAATCCTTGACTATGTACAGACTCAGTGAACATAGCCTTGCTATTGAGAAAGGGGGACAGAGAGGAGAGAGGCCTGGCTCTTGAGTGAAGACAGGCTATGTGCCCACTGCCCACAAAATGAGGTGGAAACTGAGCTACACTTCCTAACCTCCTGCTAAATGTATGACCACATTAGAGACACATATTTCCAACAGATCACACAGACCCACAAAGCACCTGAAAACAAATCAGTTGGGTGAAATACCGCAGTGTGCAGTCACAGTGGCAAGATTTGTGGCCCGTTGCCATGAGAAAAGGGAAACCAGTGGAGCATAAACATTGTAAATACCAAAAAAATACTACTATTTATAGTACAACTATTTGAAGATTGCTAAAACACTGTACATAGCTGGTAATACAACACTTGAAATGTCTTTATCTTCCTGAAACCTTCTTGAGTGTTTACTCTTCAATTCTAATAATGTGTGTCTTTTCACTTCTGTTTATTGTTTATTTCACTTGCTTTGGCAGAGAGAGAGAGAGAGAGAGAGAGAGAGAGAGAGAGAGAGAGAGAGAGAGAGAGAGAGAGAGAGAGAGAGAGAGAGAGAGAGAGAGAGAGAGACAGAGAGAGAGACAGAGAGAGAGAGAGAGAGACAGAGAGAGAGAGAGAGAGACAGAGAGAGACAGAGACAGAGAGAGACAGAGAGAGAGAGAGAGAGAGAGAGAGAGAGAGAGAGAGAGAGAGAGAGAGAGAGAGAGAGAGAGAGAGAGAGCGAGAGCGAGAGAGACGGAAGGACGGAGGCTAAGTGTAAAAAAAAGAGAGAGAAGGGGAAAGTCAGAGATAAAAAGACAGAGATAAAGAGGCAGAGAGAGACAGAGAGATAGAGACAGAGTCAAAGATACAGAGTTAAAGAGACAGAGATAAAGATACAGAGATAAAGAGACAGAGATAAAGATACAGAGATAAAGAGACAGAGATAAAGAGACAGAGATAAAGACACAGAGATAAAGATACAGAGTTCAAGAGACAGAGATAAAGAGACAGAGTTAAAGAGACAGAGTTAAAAAGACAGAGATAAAGAGACAGAGATAAAGATACAGAGTTAAAGAGACAGAGACAGATATAAAGAGACAGAGATAAAGAGACAGAGTTAAAGAGACAGAGATAAAGAGACAGAGAAATAGAGACAGAGATAAAAAGACAGAGATAAAGAGACAGAGATAAAGAGACAGAGTTAAAGAGACAGAGATAAAGAGACAGAGTTAAAGAGACAGAGTTAAAGAGACAGAGACAGAGATAAAGAGACAGAGCTAAAGAGACAGAGATAAATAGACAGAGATAAAGATACAGAGATAAAGAGACAGAGATAGAGATAAAGAGACAGAGATAAAGATACAGAGTTAAAGAGACAGAGTTAAAGAGACAGAGACAGATATAAAGAGACAGAGATAAAGAGACAGATATAAAGATACAGAGTTAAAGAGACAGAGTTAAAGAGACAGAGACAGAGATAAAGAGACAGAGCTAAAGAGACAGAGATAAATAGACAGAGATAAAGATACAGAGATAAAGAGACAGAGTTAAAGAGACAGAGACAGAGCTAAAGAGACAGAGATAAATAGACAGAGATAAAGATACAGAGATAAAGAGACAGAGATAGAGATAAAGAGACAGAGATAAAGATACAGAGTTAAAGAGACAGAGTTAAAGAGACAGAGACAGAGATAAAGAGACAGAGCTAAAGAGACAGAGATAAATAGACAGAGATAAAGATACAGAGATAAAGAGACAGAGATAGAGATAAAGAGACAGAGATAAAGATACAGAGATAGAGATAAAGAGATAGAGATAAAGAGACAGAGATAAAGATACAGAGATAAAGAGACAGAGATAGAGATAAAGAGACATATAAAGATACAGAGATAAAGAGACAGAGTTAAAGATACAGAGTTAAAGAGACAGAGACAGAGATAAAGAGACAGAGCTAAAGAGACAGAGATAAATAGACAGAGATAAAGAGACAGAGATAAAGAGACGGAGATAGAGATAAAGAGACAGAGATAAAGAGACAGAGATAGAGATAAAGAGACATAGATAAAGAGACAGAGATAAAGAGACAGAGATAGAGATAAAGAGACATAGATAAAGAGACAGAGATAAATAGACAGAGATAAAGAGACAGAGATAGAGATAAAGAGACAGAGATAAAGAGACAGAGATAGAGATAAAGAGACATAGATAAAGAGACAGAGATAAAGAGACAGAGTTAAAGAGACAGAGATAAAGAGACATAGATAAAGAGACAGAGTTAAAGAGACAGAGATAAAGAGACAGAGATAAAGATACAGAGATAAAGAGACAGAGATAGAGATAAAGAGACAGAGATAAAGAGACATAGTTAAAGAGACAGCGTTAATGAGACAGAGATAAAGAGACATATATAAAGATACAGAGATAAAGATACAGAGATAAAGAGACAGAGATAAAGAGACAGAGATAAAGACACAGAGATAAAGATACAGAGTTAAAGATACAGAGATAAAGATACAGAGTTAAAGATACAGAGATAGAGAGACAGAGTTAAAGAGACAGAGATAAAGATACAGAGCTAAAGAGACAGAGATAAAGAGACAGAGATAAAGATACAGAGATAAAGAGACAGAGATAGAGATAAAGAGACAGAGATAAAGATACAGAGTTAAAGAGACAGAGATAGAGATAAAGAGACAGAGATAAAGATACAGAGATAAAGAGACAGAGATAGAGATAAAGAGACAGAGATAAAGAGACAGAGATAGAGATAAAGAGACATAGATAAAGAGACAGAGATAAAGAGACAGAATATGGAGACAGAGATAAAGAGACAGAATATGGAGACAGAGATAAAGAGACAGAGTTAAAGAGACAGAGATAAAGAGACAGTGATAAAGATACAGAGATAAAGAGACAGAGATAGAGATAAAGAGACAGAGCTAAAGAGACAGAGCTAAAGATACAGAGATAAAGATACAGAGTTAAAGATACAGAGATAGAGAGACAGAGTTAAAGAGACAGATATAAAGATACAGAGCTAAAGAGACAGAGAGATAGAGACAGAGAGATAGAGACAGAGAGATAGAGACAGAGCTAAAGAGACAGAGCTAAAGAGACAGAGCTAAAGAGACAGAGATAGAGACAGAGAGATAGAGACAGAGATAAAGAGACAGAGAGATAGAGACAGAGAGATAGAGACAGAGAGATAGAGACAGAGATAAAGAGACAGAGATAAAGAGACAGAGATGGAGACAGAGAGATAGAGACAGAGCTAAAGAGACAGAGATAAAGAGACAGAGATGGAGACAGAGAGATAAGAGATAGAGCTAAAGAGACAGAGAGATAGACAGAGATAGAGACAGAGATAGAGACAGAGATGGAGACAGAGCTAAAGAGACAGAGAGATAGACAGAGATAGAGACAGAGATGGAGACTGTGTAAGAGAGGCTCAGCCCATGCAGTGTGCCCTAGCCCTCCTCACTAAGGTTAACTCTGTGGGTTAGTTCTCCCCCTGACCTTGCCTGCTAGCATGTTCAGATGCCCTATAGAGATAAAAGGCCTCATAGACATTAGTATGCTGCGGTGCGCTACCCTGAAACTGCCTTAATAACATTTTAATAAGGCTTCCACCACAAACCTCCATCTGTGCAGCCAACTGTCACTCCGGCTCTCAGGAGACAGGCCATGTCAGGGATGACCGTTAAAAGGGTTATGTGTTGTGCTGTGAAGTCAACTGTATTATCTGTAATGCTTTGGGACACGAAAGAAGAAGTGTAATCTGAGTGTTTGTTCAGGAAACCTTTCACACAGGGCCGTGTGAACTGTGAATAGCTTGTTACTGGTTTGTGTGTAATAATGCAATGTGCTCAAGTACATTTGACATCATGTTGCTAAACAACATCAATATAAACCATATTATTCATCTATATTTTTCAGACCCATGGCAGAAAACAATAAGCTAGTAAGGTGACTATTTTAGCAGTGTAGGAACTACACGGATTCTTCCACAATGCTACTTTTTCCTCAGTGTGAGTTTTATTGAATGTGGCCTTGTTTGTTTCTTCACCCTGTTTCTGACCCATTTCACCCATTCAGCTGGTACTATCATTCTCCTAGTCTGTAGTACAACCCCCTGCACCACTCAGACCTCGTTTTCTGACCCATTTCACCCATTCAGCTGGTACTATCATTCTCCTAGTCTGTAGTACAACCCCCTGCACCACTCAGACCTCGTTTTCTGACCCATTTCACCCATTCAGCTGGTACTATCATTCTCCTAGTCTGTAGTACAATCCCCTGCACCACTCAGACCTCGTTTTCTGACCCATTTCACCCATTCAGCTTGTACTATCATTCTCCTAGTCTGTAGTAGAATCCCCTGCACCACTCAGACCTGGTTTAAACCTGCACACATATTGGACTAACCCGGGGGAATAGAGAGCATCACATCTCAGAGACAAGTCCCAGAGGTGTGTGTGTGAGAGTGTGCATGTGTATGTTTTTCCCAGAGTTCCCAGGGGGAAAGATGGTGTCTAGCAATGCACCCACCCACACACTAAAATATAGGTTAGCTGGGGAGGGTATTATACATCCCCTGCCAGGCGTATCTGCAATTATCACAAACACACAACTAAATGGATTTCTCCTTCATAGGAAATAGAATAATTCCATCAGGCAGTGTTAGGATAACCAGGTGGTAACAGATCACATCCAGTGGTGCAGATATGACCACACTAGGAGCTGGTGTGGCCCTAGCTGAAACCCTGTATGGAGTACATTCACATCACTACTGAGGGATCTGACACCGCAGTATCTGACACTGTAGTACCTATACACCACTATGTTGCTGGCTGTAACAACAATGGACATTACAGTACAGTCAACACACACACACACACACACACACACACACACACACACACACACACACACACACACACACACACACACACACACACACACACACACACACACACACACACACACACACACACACACACACACACAAACACACAAACACACAAACACACAAACACACAAACAAACAAACAAACAAACACACACACACACACACACACCTTCAGTCAACGACAATAGGAGGATTGCATGAGAAACCCAGAGAGTCAGGGAGGACCAAGAGTCTAGTGTCATCCACTTCACTGACCTTCCTGGTGCTGCATCACAGTAACAGGTTAAATAACCACGGAGTTACTACAACATCTACACCCCCCTCCTAAAATCAACTTTATAACCTAAACCTCCCTTAATCTCATTATATACTGTATATCGTCTTGGGTGTCAGAGGGTGTGTCCAAAATGGCACCCTATCTTGTGCACTATAATGGGAGTAGGGAGTCGTTTGGGACGCACACAGAGCAGGGAGCCAAACAAACACGAGCACAGTTTTACAAGACCTAGCAAACCCTTGTGAACCAGTAAAACGATTGATCATTAAAACATCCTAAAGATTGTGTCACTGTGAAATCAATTGATCTTACAGCATCTCACTTACCGCTCCAAGGGAATATAGTCCATGAAGCGTTGGCAACCTGTTAAATTCCACCTGTTATTGTCAGAACATTTTCAAAGAAAGGTTGGGAGAAGGAATGCAATATTAAAGAGAAATATAAGATAATACAACGTAATGTTTTATGGTTTATACGTGATCAAATGTAAAAAATGTAATAAATTAATTATTTGTCTTTTAACTTGAATTCCCTTTGAAATGAACAGGTACTAACTTGATGAGTCCTTCACTTTATGTCTGTGTAAGTTGTACATAATATTTCCTCTCTATTTGTGGTCTGGTTGCCTCATTAAATAACCTCAGTGACTCACTACACTACAGATGAGTTACAACTTGCAGTAGAGAATACAGACTTCTCTATTCATAGAAACACAGTCCATATGGAGGCATAGCCGCAGGAAGTAGGGGTGCTGAGGGTGCTGCAGCACCCCCTGAAAAATGTAGATTAGTAATAGTAATAATATTTTTGGAATATTTTTTCCCACCAAAAGTAGTGCACAGGGCCTTTAATAGTCCTGTTTAGCAGACCGATGTAGCCTTTAATAGTCGTGTTTAGCAGACTGATGTAGCCTTTAATAGTCCTGTATTAGCAGACCGATGTAGCCTTTAATAGTCCTGTTTAGCAGACTGATGTAGCCTTTAATAGTCCTGTATTAGCAGACCGATGTAGCCTTTAATAGTCCTGTTTAGCAGACCGATGTAGCCTTTAATAGTCCTGTTTAGCAGACCGATGTAGCCTTTAATAGTCCTGTATTAGCAGACTGATGTAGCCTTTAATAGTCCTGTATTAACAGACTGGTGTAGCCTTTAATAGTCTGGTTTAGCAGACTGATGTAGCCTTTAATAGTCCTGTATTAACAGACCGATGTAGCCTTTAATAGTCTGGTTTAGCAGACTGATGTAGCCTTTAATAGTCCTGTATTAGCAGACCGATGTAGCCTTTAATAGTCCTGTATTAACAGACTGATGTAGCCTTTAATAGTCCTGTATTAGCAGACCGATGTAGCCTTTAATAGTCCTGTATTAGCAGACCGATGTAGCCTTTAATACTCCTGTATTAGCAGACCGATGTAGCCTTTAATAGTCCTGTATTAGCAGACCGATGCAGCCTTTAATAGTCCTGTATTAGCAGACTGATGTAGCCTTTAATAGTCCTGTATTAGCAGACCGATGTAGCCTTTAATAGTCCTGTATTAGCAGACTGATGTAGCCTTTAATAGTCCTGTATTAGCAGACCGATGTAGCCTTTAATAGTCCTGTATTAGCAGACCGATGTAGCCTTTAATAGTCCTGTATTAGCAGACCGATGTAGCCTTTAAATTCATGCTACAATAATGTAAGACTGAAATCCTTAACTCAAAGAGACAGAGAGAGGTGAATTGAAATATAAAATAATTTATATTGAATGAATTGAAATATATGTAATTTCTGTAGTTATAAAAGTGTTTTTTGGTGGCCATTTTCTATACATGAACTTTTTCCATTAGATATGAGTTTTTCCTTAGTATCTGGAAAAATCTAGTTGAAGTCAAATGAAATGATTCATGCGTATATTGGAACGTATTCGTTTCAATCACTTCTCATAACCTTCCTCGTCATTTTGTGTTTAGAAAGAAAATAATATCATTGTGTTCTCAGACATCCAGTAAATCAAATCAAATCAAATCAAATCAAATTTTATTAGTCACATACACATGGTTAGCAGATGTTAATGCGAGTGTAGCGAAATGCTTGTGCTTCTAGTTCCGACAATGCAGTAATAACAACAAGTAATCTAACCTAACAATTCCACAACTACTACCTTATACACGCAAGTGTAAAGGGATAAAGAATATGTACATAAAGATATATGAATGAGTGATGGTACAGAACGGCATAGGCAAGTTGCAGTAGATGGTATAGAGTACGGTATATACATATGAGATGAGTACTGTAGGGTATGTAAACATAAAGTGGCATAGTTTAAAGTGGCTAGTGGTACATGTATTAAATAAAGATGGCAAGATGCAGTAGATGATATAGAGTACAGTATATACATATACATATGAGATGGGTAATGTAGGGTATGTAAACATTATATTAAGTGGCATTGTTTAAAGTGGCTAGTGGTACATTTTTACATAATTTCCATCAATTCCCATTTTTAAAGTGGCTGGAGTTGAGTCAGTATGTTGGCAGCGGCCGCTAAATGTTAGTGGTGGCTGTTTAACAGTCTGATGGCCTTGAGATAGAAGCTGTTTTTCAGTCTCTCGGTCCCTGCTTTGATGCACCTGTACTGACCTCGCCTTCTGGATGATAGAGGGGTGAACGGGCAGTGGCTTGGGTGGTTGTTGTCCTTGATGATCTTTATGGCCTTCCTGTGACATCGGGTGGTGTAGGTGTCCTGGAGGGCAGGTAGTTTGCCCCCGGTGATGCGTTCTGCAGACCTCACTACCCTCTGGAGAGCCTTACGGTTGTGGGCGGAGCAGTTGCCGTACCAGGCGGTGATACAGCCCGACAGGATGCTCTCGATTGTGCATCTGTAGAAGTTTGTGAGTGCTTTTGGTGACAAGCCGAATTTCTTCAGCCTCCTGAGGTTGAAGAGGCGCTGCTGCGCCTTCTTCACAACGCTGTCTGTGTGGGTGGACCAATTCAGTTTGTCCGTGATGTGTACACCGAGGAACTTAAAACTTTCCACCTTCTCCACTACTGACCCGACGATGTGGATAGGGGGGTGCTCCCTCTGCTGTTTCCTGAAGTCCACAATCATCTCCTTTGTTTTGTTGACGTTGAGTGTGAGGTTATTTTCCTGACACCACACTCCGAGGGCCCTCACCTCCTCCCTGTAGGCCGTCTCGTCGTTGTTGGTAATCAAGCCTACCACTGTAGTGTCGTCCGCAAACTTGATGATTGAGTTGGAGGCGTGCATGGCCACGCAGTCGTGGGTGAACAGGGAGTACAGGAGAGGGCTCAGAACGCACCCTTGTGGGGCCCCAGTGTTGAGGATCAGCGGGGTGGAGATGTTGTTACCTACCCTCACCACCTGGGGGCGGCCCGCCAGGAAGTCCAGGACCCAGTTGCACAGGGCGGGGTCGAGACCCAGGGTCTCGAGCTTGATGACGAGTTTGGAGGGTACTATGGTGTTAAATGCTGAGCTGTAGTCGATGAACAGCATTCTCACATAGGTATTCCTCTTGTCCAGATGGGTTAGGGCAGTGTGCAGTGTGGTTGCGATTGCGTCGTCTGTGGACCTATTGGGTCGGTAAGCAAATTGGAGTGGGTCTAGGGTGTCCGGTAGGGTGGAGGTGATATGGTCCTTGACTAGTCTCTCAAAGCACTTCATGATGACGGAAGTGAGTGCTACGGGGCGGTAGTCGTTTAGCTCAGTTACCTTAGCTTTCTTGGGAACAGGAACAATGGTGGCCCTCTTGAAGCATGTGGGAACAGCAGACTGGGATAAGGATTGATTGAATATGTCCGTAAACACACCAGCCAGCTGGTCTGCGCATGCTCTGAGGACGCGGCTGGGAATGCCGTCTGGGCCTGCAGCCTTGCGAGGGTTAACACGTTTAAATGTTTTACTCACCTCGGCTGCAGTGAAGGAGAGCCCGCAGGTTTTGGTAGCGGGCCGTGTCAGTGGCACTGTATTGTCCTCAAAGCGGGCAAAAAAGGTATTTAGCCTGTCTGGGAGCAAGACATCCTGGTCCGCGACGGGGCTGGTTTTCTTTTTGTAATCCGTGATAGACTGTAGACCCTGCCACATACCTCTTGTGTCTGAGCTGTTGAATTGCGACTCTATTTTGTCTCTGTACTGGGACTTAGCCTGTTTGATAGCCTTGCGGAGAGAATAGCTACACTGTGTGTATTCGGTCATGTTTCCGGTCACCTTGCCCTGGTTAAAAGCAGTGGTTCGCGCTTTCAGTTTCACGCGAATGCTGCCGTCAATCCACGGTTTCTGGTTTGGGAATGTTTTAATCGTTGCTGTGGGTACGACATCGTCAATGCACTTCCTAATGAACTCGCTCACCGAATCAGCATATTCTTCAATGTTGTTGTTGGACGCAATGCGGAACATATTCCAATCCGCGTGATCGAAGCAGTCTTGAAGCGTGGAATCAGATTGGTCGGACCAGCGTTGAACAGACCTGAGCGCGGGAGCTTGTTGTTTTAGTTTCTGTTTGTAGGCTGGAATCAACAAAATGGAGTCGTGGTCAGCTTTTCCGAAAGGAGGGCGGGGGAGGGCCTTATATGCGTCGCGGAAGTTAGTATAACAATGATCCAGGGTTTTACCAGCCCTGGTAGCACAATCGATATGCTGATAGAATTTAGGGAGTTTTGTTTTTAGATTAGCCTTGTTAAAATCCCCAGCTACGATGAATGCAGCCTCAGGGTGTGTGGTTTCCAGTTTACAAAGAGTCAGATAGAGTTCGTTCAGGGCCATCGATGTGTCTGCTTGGGGGGGAATATATACGGCTGTGATTATGATCGAAGAGAATTCCCTTGGTAGATAATGCGGTCGACATTTGATTGTGAGGAGTTCTAGATCAGGTGAACAGAATGACTTGAGTTCCTGTGTGTTGTTATGATGATCACACCACGTCTCGTTAATCATGAGGCATACCCCCCCGCCCCTCTTCTTACCAGAAAGATGTTTGTTTCTGTCGGCGCGATGCGTGAAGAAACCAGCTGGCTGCACCAACTCCGTTAGCGTCTCTTGAGTTAGCCATGTTTCCGTGAAGCAGAGCACGTTGCAATCCCTGATGTCTCTCTGGAATGTTACCCGTGCTCGGATTTCATCAACCTTATTGTCAAGAGACTGGACATTGGCGAGTAGTATGCTAGGGAGTGGAGCGCGATGTGCCCGTCTCCGAAGCCTGACCAGGAGACCGCTACGTTTGCCCCTTTTACGGCGTCGCGTAGGGTCGCCGGCTGGGATCAGATCCATTGTATTGGGTGGAAGGCAAAACACTGGATCCGTTTCGGGAAAGTCATATTCCTGGTAGGAACGATGGTTAGTTGACGTTAATCGTATATTCAGTAGTTCCTCCCGACTGTATGTAATGAAACCTAAGATCACCTGGGGTACCAATGTAAGAAATAACACATAAAAAAACAAAATACTGCATATTTTCCAAGGAACGCGAAGCGAGGCGGCCATCTCGGTCGGCGCCGGAAGTCAATCAAGTATACATACATTGTATTTGTCTTGGAACCCCCCTCCACATACACCACAGTTCAGATGAGGTCAAATTATATCCACATATCCCATTCCCCTACCAATGATTGTATAAAATATTTCCTATTTCTATTTCCTAAATATTCATGGTCCATCATAGACATTGTGTGTGTTCCAAATGGCACCCAATTCCTTATATACTGTAATACACTACTTTTGACCAGGGCCCATAGAGGTCCGTTCAAAACTAGTGCACAATAAAACGAATTGAGGTGCCATTTGGGACACAGGCATTTTGGAAGGTATGGACAGCCAAAGTGCTCTATCACAGAGTTGAAGCAAAACCCCCAAAAATGGGTGCTGGTATTCATGTGACTTTTCCCTAAACAGTGAAGGGATCCATCTCCTTGAGGTCTGAGGCATCGCCATTACACCTCCATCACTGGAGAAGAAGAAGAAGAATCAGAGAGATTGGGGAGAGATAGTGACCTGGAGTTGAGAATTGAATCAGGTCACGCTCTGATAGAAAGTTTCATTGAGGGAGAGGTGGGAGAGGTGGGAGAGTACCACACTGCTGGAGGGTTTGTGGTGGAAGTGTGTGTGTGTGTGTGTGTGTGTGTGTGTGTGTGTGTGTGTGTGTGTGTGTGTGTGTGTGTGTGTGTGTGTGTGTGTGTGTGTGTGTGTGTGTGTGTGTGTGTGTGTGTGTGTGTGTGTGTGTGTGTGTGTGTGTGTGTCCGCTGTAGCCTTCAAAAACTATCCAAAGAGCAACACAGTACTGTCAACACAATATCTTTCCAGGAGAATATATCAAATATGTCGATTCAAAAGGACATCAATCCAGTTATCGAGAATCCACAACCCCCAAAAGAATAGCTGTACCGTATGTCCTTTCCTATTTGAAAGGGCAAACCAGTTGGATTTGTCCAATACTTACACAGCTGTGAGTGGAACAGATGTTAGCCAACCACATCTCCTCCCCGGTAACCATGGTCTCATACAACCCTTACTAATTAACCTCAAGTCAATAATCTAAGTACTGGAACCTATAGAGATCCCATTACATTACTAGTATTATAATTCTATACTAGAACCTATAGAGATCCCATTACATTACTAGTATTATAATTCTATACTAGGACCTATAGAGATCCCATTACATTAATAGTATTATAATTCTATACTGGAACCTATAGAGATCCCATTACATTACTAGTATCATAATTCTATACTAGAACCTACAGAGATCCCATTACATTAATAGTATTATAATTCTATACTGGAACCTATAGAGATCCCATTACATTAATAGTATTATAATTCTACACTGGAACCTATAGAGATCCCATTACATTACTAGTATTATAATTCTATACTGGAACCTACAGAGAACCCATTACATTACTAGTATTATAATTCTATACTGGAACCTACAGAGATCCCATTACATTAAAAGTATTATAATTCTACACTGAAACCTATAGAGATCCCATTACATTACTAGTATTATAATTCTATACTGGAACCTATAGAGATCCCATTACATTACTAGTATTATAATTCTATACTGGAACCTACAGAGATCCCATTACATTACTAGTAGTATAATTCTATACTGGAACCTACAGAGATCCCATTACATTACTAGTATTATAATTCTATACTGGAACCTATAGAGATCCCATTACATTAATAGTATTATAATTCTATACTGGAACCTATAGAGATCCCATTACATTACTAGTATTATAATTCTATACTGGAACCTATAGAGATCCCATTACATTACTCGTTTATAATTCTACACTGGAACCTATAGAGATCCCATTACATTACTAGTATTATAATTCTATACTGGAACCTATAGAGATCCCATTACATTAATAGTATTATAATTCTACACTGGAACCTATAGAGATCCCATTACATTACTAGTATTATAATTCTATACTGGAACCTATAGAGATCCCATTACATTACTAGTATTATAATTCTATACTAAAACCTATAGAGATCCCATTACATTACTAGTATTATAATTCTATACTGGAACCTATAGAGATCCCATTACATTAATAGTATTATAATTCTATACTGGAACCTATAGAGATCCCATTATATTACTAGTATTATAATTCTATACTGGAACCTATAGAGATCCCATTACATTACTAGTATTATAATTCTACACTGGAACCTATAGAGATCCCATTACATTAATAGTATTCTAATGAAATACCATTAATGCGCCTCCCGGGTGGCGCAGTGGTCTAGGGCACTGCATCGCAGTGCTAGCTGCGCCACCAGAGTCTCTGGGTTTGCGCCCAGGCTGGGCTGGGTTCGCGCCCAGGCTCTGTCGCAACCGGGAGGTCCGTGGGGCGACGCACAATTGGCATAGCGTCGTCCGGGTTAGGGAGGGTTTGGCCGGTAGGGATATCCTTGTCTCAGTATGTAAAAAAAAAAACATGTAATAAAATGTATGCACTCTACTGTAATTTGCTCTGGATAAGAGCGTCTGCTAAATTACTTAAATGTAAATACTGGAAGCACAGATGACCTACCTAACTCTGTCACAAAGATCTCCTCAGTCAGGCAAATAACTGGAACACAACCTTTGAGTAGAATTCAGATTTTTGGTTTGTTCACTGTTCAGATATTTGTCAACATAATGCTAATGTAATTCAATAAAAATACAACAAACTAAATGTGGTAATTAAAGATGATTTTTGCTGTGAAAACAATCTGTTTTTAAAAAGCCAACAGATACATAGCTGATGTTTTACCTGTCGGAGGTGGAACTGCATTGGAGCTGTCGAGTCACTGAGCAGCTGCTCTTGTGATCGTTGTAACGAGCCACACCCACCACCCTCAGATTAGAAGTTCAATACAAGGAAGTGCACACTATTTAAAAATACATTGAAAATCATGAAACAAAATAATACTCATTTGTATTTAAATAGGACAGTCAGTTAGGCAAGTACAAATTCTTTTTTACAATGACGGCCTAGGAACAGTGGGTTAACTGCCTTGTTCAGAGGCAGAATGACAGATTTATATCTTGTCAGCATGGGGATTTGATCTAGCAACCTTTTGGTCACAGGCCCAACACTCTGACCGCTAGGCTACCTGCCACCCCTTACCCCCTAGCTCATAGTCAATTGAGGTGTAGATTATATCTCACATTCCAGCATTTGACATTTTAAACAAGGTTGCATTGAATTTCTCTTAAAGGTGCACTCCAGGATCTTAATCACAACAAATTCGTAACATATAGTATGAACTGTATTCATAACATTTGCAGAACGTAACATATCAGACAAAATGGATGACGTAGTACACAATTTGATGACGTAGTACACAAAAACGTGGACCACTTTCGTCTCGTGAGCACCACTTTCTAAACTACTGGCTGAAATTGTACAAAACTTTGAGAGTAAATCTTTAATGCCAATGGCAACGTCCAGTTTAGGAATAATGCAGGGAGCTGCTTGTGGATTTGACAGCTCTAATGCTATTCCACCTCCGACTCCGCCAGAACGACCACGATGCAGGTGTCAGCTAGAGAGAGAATTTTTAAATTTCATGTTAGAATTTAATTTAGTACTGAACATGTTGGTGTCTAGGTAGACTTTTTCATAAAAGATCAGATCTCTTCTCATATACTCTAGATGTTTAACATCATGCCACTTAACTCCCATTGGAAGGTCAATTGAATCAGGACCCTTCTTAACAGGCAGTAGTCCATCAGGCTCCCTCTGAGGGGAAGTAATTGATCCTGCAAACACAGAGGAAGAAGTAACACAATAACACATTCAAAACTTTAGCCTCTTTGGAGAAACAAAGGCTCTGTCTCGAATCTCCACCCTTGTCCAAAACGTAATGGATTTAAATGCAGTGGATTGGTGATATCATTGTCTAGAGGGAGTTTCCTCCATTGTTAAATCCATAATGGAAAGTGTGCAAATGCACAATTTGGGACAAGAGTGGAGACTGGATGCGGCCACACACTCAATCCCAAATCAACCCCTAGCCCTTAGCTCCTAGCCCCTAGCTCCTAGCCCCTAGCTCCTAGCCCATAGCTCCTAGCCCATAGCCTCTAGCTCCTAGCCCTTAGCCCTTAGCTCATAGCCTCTAGCTCCTAGCCCCTAGCGCCTACCCCTTAGTCCTTAGCTCCTAGCCCCTAGCCCTTAGTCCCTAGCCCTTAGCCTCTAGCTCCTAGCCCTTAGCCCCTAGCTCATAGCCTCTAGCTCCTAGCCCCTAGTCCTTAGCCCTTAGCCCTTAGCCCCTAGCTCCAAGCCCATAGCGCCTACCCCTTAGTCCCTAGCTCCTAGCCCCTAGCCCTTAGTCCCTAGCCCTTAGCCTCTAGCTCCTAGCTCTTAGCCCCTAGCTCATAGCCTCTAGCTCCTAGACCCTAGTCCTTAGCCCCAAGCCCTTAGAGCATGCTCCAAGGTGCTGGCAGGAATGTTACTCACTAAGACATGGAGAAGTCCAAGCTGTGTGTGTGTGTGTGTGTGTGTGTGTGTGTGTGTGTGTGTGTGTGTGTGTGTGTGTGTGTGTGTGTGTGTGCGCGCACGCGTGTGTGACACACTGTGGGTTTCGCAGTAGCAAGCTGCAACCTCTGCTTTTGAGCCAAACAACAACTGATGAAATATTCCCTCTCAAGGTCATACCCCTTGTGTGTGTGTGCGTCCGTCTGCGTGCCTGTGTGTGTGTTGGCTTCTCATGTGCGTATATTGATTCCACACATGAACAAAAGAAAAGAAACACACCCACTCACTACTCACAGTATTGGCCTACCATCTCAGTGTGATTCCTATTTCCAGCAAAGGGGCTCACTATTCCCAGTTCCTCCTTAGAAACACTGATAAGCTCTAGACTCAGATTTAGTTCGACGTTTTGCATCTAAAGATGAAAAGGATATCGAGGAATATTTTGACACGAGTGGAAACGCATTAATAAACAGTCCTGTGAGAGAACAGTTAGACCAGAGCAAAGATTTGTGTGAGTGTGAGAGTGTGTGAGAGGGTGAGAGTGTGTGAGTGTGTGAGAGTGTGTATAGTTGGGGTTTCCCCTAAGTCTCTTAACATACAGATTTACTGTAATATATTCCTCTTTTATATACAGTATGTTAATATACGTTTTATATTGTATATGTTTAAATATGTTTTATACTATATGTTTATATACGTTTTTCCTGTAGATGTTCATATACGTTTTATACTGTATATGTTCATATATGTTTTATACTGTATATGTTTATATATATTTTATACTGTATATGTTTATATGTGTTTTATAGAGTCTATTTATATACGTTTTATACTGTATATGTTTATATATATTTTATACTGTATATATTTATATATGTTTTATGCAGTATATGTTTATATATGTTTTATACTGTATATGTTTATATATATTTTATAGAGTCTGTTTATATACGTTTTATACAGTATATGTTTATATATGTTTTATACTGTATATGTTTATATATGTTTGATACTGTATATGTTTATATATGTTTTATACTGGCTATGTTTATACACGTTTTATACTGTATATGTTTATATATATTTTATACTGTATATGTTTATATATGTTTTATAGAGTCTATGTTTATATACTCTTTATACTGTGTATGTTTATATATGTTTTCTACTTTATATGTTTATATACGTTTTATACTGTATATGTTTATGTTTTATACTGGATATGTTTATATATGTTTTATACTGTATATGTTTAAATATGTTTTATACTGTATATGTTTATATACGTTTTAGACTGCATATGTTTAGATATATTTTATACTGTATATGTTTATATATGTTTTATACTGTATATGTTTATATACGTTTTATACTGTATGTGTTTATATATATTTTATACTGTATATGTTTATATATGTTTTATACAGTATATGTTTATATATGTTTTATACTGTATATGTTTATATACGTTTTATAGAGTCTATGTTAATTTACGCTTTATTCTGTATATGTTTATATACATTTTATACTGTATATGTTTATATATGTTTTATACTGTATATGTTTAAATAAGTTTTAGACTGTATATGTTTATATATACTTTATACTGTATAAGTTTGAATATGTTTTATACTGTATATGTTTAAATATGTTTTATACTGTATATGTTTATATATGTTTTGTATATGTTTATACATGTTTTGTATACGTTTATATATGTTTTGTATATGTTTATATGTGTTTTATACTGTATATGTTTATATATGTTTTATATATACTCAGCTCTACTGTGTCTGCATTATAGGGGTGAGGTCACTAGCAGAATTACTGGCTGACTGAACAAAGAGATGAACATGACACACACAGATACGCAAGCACACACACACTCCTCAGCAGACAAAGGATTACCATGAGTGGAGACCATGCGGTTGGAGGTGGGAGTGAGAGAGAGAGGGGGAGGGGGGATGGGGAGAAGGAGTCTGGAGTCTGGAGCGAGGGATGAACAAAGGAGAAAATCTTTAAACGCACGCCCCCACACACACACATGCATGTAATGACGTTCACAGATTCACAGATGCACACGTTCACACACACACACACACACACACACACACACACACACACACACACACACACACACACACACACACACACACACACACACACACACACACACACACACACACACACACACACACACACACACACACACACACACACACCATTATCCAACTGCAGATATTTAATGCTTCATAGTGTAATATCACATTTTAGCCAGAAATGCTTTCTGAATTATTATTAATAAGCCTTATTGAAATGGTTCCTGAAATGGCAGTCTATAGACAGTGTTATACTGAAATGGCAGTCTATAGACAGTGTTATACTGAAATGGCAGTCTATAGACAGTGTTATACTGAAATGGCAGTCTATAGACAGTGTTATACTGAAATGGCAGTCTATAGACAGTGTTTTACTGAAATGACAGTCTATAGACACTGTTATACTGAAATGACAGTCTATAGACACTGTTATACTGAAATGACAGTCTATAGACACTGATATACTGAAATGACAGTCTATAGACACTGTTATACTGAAATGGCAGTCTATAGACAGTGTTATACTGAAATGGCAGTCTATAGACAGTGTTATACTGAAATGGCAGTCTATAGACAGTGTTATACTGAAATGGCAGTCTATAGACACTGTTATACTGAAATGGCAGTCTATAGACAGTGTTATACTGAAATGACAGTCTATAGACAGTGTTATACTGAAATGGCAGTCCATAGACAGTGTTATACTGAAATGGCAGTCTATAGACAGTGTTACACTGAAATGGCAGTCTATAGACAGTGTTATACTGAAATGGCAGTCTATAGACACGGTTATACTGCATTTTTCTTTATTTTTATGGTGTATTTCACCTTTATTTAACCAGGTAGGCCAGTTGAGAACAAGTTCTCATTTACAACTGCGACTTGGCCAAGATAAAGCAAAGCAGTGCGACACAAACAACAGCACAGAGTTACACATGGAATAAACAAACATACAGTCAATAATACAGCAGAAAACGTCTATAAACAGTGTGTGCAAATGAGGTAGGATAAGGGAGGTAAGGCAATAAATAGGCCATGGTGGCGAAGTAATTACAATATAGCAATTTAACACTGGAATGGTAGATGTGCAAATTATGAATGATCATGTAGAGATACTGGGGTGCAAAGGAGCTAGATAAATAAACTAAAACAATATGGGGATGAGGTAGTTGGATGGACTATTTACAGATGCGCTATGTACAGGTGCAGTGATCTGTGAGCTGCTCTGACAGCTGGTGCTTAAAGCTAGTGAGGGAGATATGAGTCTCCAGCTTCAGTGATTTTTGCAGTTCGTTCCAGTCATTGGCAGCAGAGAACTGGAAGGAAAGGCGGCCAAAAGAAGAATTGTCTTTAGGAGTGACCAGTGAGATATACCTGCTGGAGCGCGTGCTACGGGTGGGTGCTGCTATGGTGACCAGTGAGCTGAGATAAGGCGGGGCTTTACCTAGCAGAGACTTGTAGATGACCTGGAGCCAGTGGGTTTGGCGATGAGTATGAAGCGAGGGCCAGCCAACGAGAGCGTACAGGTCGCAGTGGTGGGTAGTATATGGGGCTTGGTGACAAAATGGATGGCACTGTGATAGACTGCATTCAATTTGTTGAGTGGTGCTGGAGGCTATTTTGTAAATGACATTGCCGATGTCGAGGATCTGTAGGATGGTCAGTTTTACGAGGGTATGTTTGGCAGCATGAGTGAAGGATGCTTTGTTGTGAAATAGGAAGCCGTTTCTAGATTTAATTTTGGATTGGAGATGCTTAATGTGAGTCTGGAAGGAGAGTTTACAGTCTAGCCAGTCACCTAGGTATTTGTAGTTGTCCACATATTCCTTGTCAGAACCGTCCAGAGCAGTGATGCTGGACGAGCGGGCAGGCAGGTGCGGGCAGCGATTGGTTGAAGAGCATCCATTTAGTATTACTTGCATTTAAGAGCAGTTGGAGGCCACGGAAGGAGAGTTGTATGGCAATGAAGCTCGTCTGAAGGTAAGTTAATAACACAGTGTCCAAAGAAGGGCCAGAGGAATACAGAATGGTGTCGTCTGCGTAGAGGTGGATCAGAGAATCACCAGCAGCAAAAGCGACTTCATTGATGTATACAGAGAAGAGAGTCGGCCCGAGAATTGAACTCAGTGGCACCCCCATAGAGACTGCCAGAGGTCCGGACAACAGGCCCTCCGATTTGACACACTGAACTCTATCAGAGAAGTAGTTGGTGAACCATGCAAGGCAATCATTAGAGAAACCAAGGCTGTTGAGTTTCCCGATAAGAATGTGGTGATTGACAGTCGAAAGCCTTGGCCAGGTCGATGAATACAGCTGCACAGTATTGTCTCTTATCGATGGTGGTTAAGATATCCTTTAGGACCTTGAGCGTGACTGAGGTGCACCCATGACCAGCTCGGAAACCAGATTGCATAGCGGAGAAGGTACGGTGGGATTCGAAATGGTCGGTAATCTGTTTGTTAACCTTGCTTTCGAAGACCTTAGAAAGGCAGGGTAGGATAGATATAGGTCTGTAGCAGTTTGGGTCTAAAGTGTCTCCCCTTTTGAAGAGGGGGATGACCGCGGCAGCTTTCCAATATTTGGGAATCTCAGACGATACGAAAGAGAGGTTGAACAGGCCAGTAATAGGGGTTGCAACAATTTCGGCAGATAATTTTAGAAAGAGAGGGTCCAGATTGTCTTGCCTGGCTGCTCGTAGGGGTTCAGATTTTGCAGCACTTTCAGAACATCAGCTATCTGGATTTGAGTGAAGTAGAAATGGGGAGGCTTGGGTGAATTGCTGTGGAGTGTGCAGGGCTGGTGACCAGGGTAGGGGTAGCTAGGTGGAAAGCATGGCCAGGCATAGAAAAATGCTCATTGAAATTCTCAATTGTCGTGGATTTATCGGTGGTGACAGTGTTTCCTAGCCTCAGTGCAGTGGGCAGCTGGGAGGAGGTGCTCTTATTCCCCATGGACTTAACAGTGTCCCCGAACCTTTTTGAGTTTGTGCTATAAGATGCAAATTTCTGCTTGAAAAAGCTTGCCTTAGCTTTCCTAACTGCCTGTGTATATTGGTTCCTAACTTCCCTGAAAAGTTGCATATCATGGGGGCTATTCGATGCTAATGCAGAACGCCACAGGATGTGCTGGTCAAGGGCAGTCAGGACTGGAGAGAGCCAAGGGCTATGTCTGTTCCTGGTTCAATTTTTTTTGAATGAAGCATGCTTATTTAAGATAGTGAGGAATGCACTTTCAAATAATAACCAGGCATCCTCCACTGACAAGATGAGGTCAATATCCTTCCAGGATACCTGGGCCAGGTCGATTAGAAAAGGCCTGCTCGCTGAAGTGTTTTAGGGTGCGTTTGACAGTGATGAGGGGTGGTCATTTGACCACAGAACCATTACAGATGCAGGTAATGAGGCAGTGATCACTGAGATCTTGGTTGAAAACAGCAGAGGTGTATTTGGAGGGCAAGTTGGTTAGGATGATATCTATGAGGGTGCCGTGTTTACGGATTTTGTGTTGTACCTGGTGGGTTCATTGATAATTTGTGTGAGATTGAGGGCATGAAGCTTAGATTGTAGGATGGCCGGGGTGTTAAGCATGTCCCAGTTTAGGTTACCTAGCAGCACGAGCTCTGAAGATAGATGGGGGGCAATCAATTCACATATGGTGTCCAGGGCACAGCTGGGGGCAGAGGGTGGTCTATAGCAAGCGGCAACCTGTTTCTGGAAAGGTGAATAAAAAAAAATAGAAGCTCAAATTGTTTGGGTACAGACCTGGATAGTAAGACAGAACTCTGCAGGCTATCTCTGCAGTAGATTGCAACACCGCCCCCTTTTGCAGTTCTATCTTGTCGGAAAATATTATAATTAAGGATGGAAATTTCAGGGTTTTTGGTGGTCTTCCTAAGCCAGGATTCAGACAAGGCTAGGACATCCGGGTTGGCAGAGTGTGCTAAAGCAGTGAATTAAACAAACTTTGGGAGGAGGCTTCTAATGTTAACATGCATGGATCCAAGGCTTTTACGGTTTCAGAAGTCAACAAATGAGAGCACCTGGGGAGTAGGAGTGGAGCTAGGCACTGCAGGGCCTGGATTAACCTTTACATCACCAGAGGAACAGAGGAGGAGTAGGATAAGGGTACGGCTAAAGGCTATCAGAGCTGGTCGTCTAGTACTTTCGGAACAGAGAGTAAAAGGAGCAGGTTTCTGGGAGCGATAGAATAGATTCAAGGCATAATGTACAGACAAAGGTATGGTAGGATGTGAGTACATTGTAGGTAAACCTAGGCATTGAGTAATGATAAAAGAGATATTGTCTCTGGAGACATTTAAACCAGGTGATGTCCCCGCATATGTGGGAGGTGGAACTAAATGGTTGGTTAAGGCATATTGAGCAGGGCTAGAGGCTCTACAGTGAAATAAGACAATAATCACTAACCAGGACAGTAATGGACATGGCATATTGATATTAGGGAGAGGCATGCTTAGCCGAGTGATCATAGGGGTCCAGTGAGGGTTTGTGCTGGTTGGAGACACGGCAATTCAGACAGCTAGCAGGCCGGGGATAGCAAGCTAGCAGACTGGGGCTAGCAGGAGGAGAAAGTGGATGGAGGAAAGTCTGTTTTAGCCTCCACGTGCGGTGACGTCGGTAGACCAGTTGTGATGGATTAGTAGGGTTCCGAGTAGCAGAGGGGTCCAAGTCCAATTGGCAAAATAGGTATAGTGGCCCAAGAAATTGGCCGATGGATCTATTCAGCTAATATCCTAATACGCTCTAGACAGCTAGCGGGCCGCGTGTAGCAGCTAGCGGGCCACGGATAGCAGGCTAGCGGGCCGCGGCTAGCAGGCTTGCAGATGGGCATTCAGAGGACGTCGTGACGTAGGGGCCAGTTGAGTACCCCCTCGAGCAGATTACGTCGGTAGTCCAGTCATGAAGGATCGGCGGGGTTCCGTGCCCCGTACCGGCAGTAGAAGGGGTCCGGGAATTGTGGCCCAGGAGTGGCTGATGGGCCTCTTCAGCTAGCCAGGAGAATGGGCCTAGCATAGCTCCAGGCTAATTGGTGTTTCCTTCAGGACAGATGTTAGTCAGGAGTAGTCACTCGGATTGCAGCTAGCCAGTGCGATGATCCAGGTGAAAAGGTTCAGAGTTTGCAGTAGGAATCCAGGGATATGGAGAGAAAATAGGTCCGGTATGCTCTGGTTTGAGTTGGGTTGTACAAATTGGCGAGAACTTTCCGAGCTAAAGGTTAGCTGATGAGCGCAAGCAGTGGTTAGCTGACTACTAGCTAGTAGCTAGTGAGCTGACTAGCTTCTTTTGAGGGATTCCAGTCCCGAGATAAATATAAATACTTTAGAAAAAACAGATCCACGCCACATTGGGTGAGGTGGGATGCAGGAGAGTATTTTGAAGTTGAGGTTTAGAAAAATATAAAAAAGATGTGCGAAGCAAAATATATAAAAAGATTTATCCATGGGACACGACAAGACAAAGGACAAAGACGTCTGACTGCTACGCCCTCTTTTTCAGTAAAATGAAAGTCTATAGACAGTGTTATACTGAAATGACAGTCTATAGACAATGTTATACTGAAATGACAGTGTATAGACAGTGTTATACTGAAATGGCAGTATACGGACACTGTTATACTGAAATGACAGTCTATCAACTGTGTTATACTGAAATGTAGTCTATACTGAGTGAAATTAGACTTTCTTATTGGGTGAAATAAACAAAGACAATAGACAGTGGTTTGGAAGAAATGTACAGGAGACTCAATGTGAAATGTATGATAAATAATGTGTTTTCATGCAAATGTCTATCTAATTTATCTTAATTCCAGCTATTCTGATGCAGTAATGATGCTTTTATAGGGTTTAGTCAAATGGAGCTAATTGTTTTGGATTAGACTGATTACTGCATCTCTGAATGACAGTCCTAATCAAAGTGCTAAATAACTGATGCCGGTTTCAACTGTCAGATGCCAGTCTCAACTGTCAGATGCCGGTTTCAACTGTCAGATGCCGGTCTCAACTGTCAGATGCCGGTCTCAACTGTCAGATGCCGGTCTCAACTGTCAGATGCCGGTCTCAACTGACAGATGCCGGTCTCAACTGTCAGATGCCGGTCTCAACTGTCAGATGCCGGTCTCAACTGTCAGATGCCGGTCTCAACTGTCAGATGCCGGTCTCAACTGTCAGATGCCGATCTCAACTGTCAGATGCCGGTCTCAACTGTCAGATGCCGGTCTCAACTGTCAGATGCCGGTTTCAACTGTCAGATGCCGGTCTCAACTGTCAGATGCCGGTCTCAACTGTCAGATGCCGGTCTCAACTGTCAGATGCCGGTCTCAACTGTCAGATGCCGGTCTCAACTGTCAGATGCCGGTTTCAACTGTCAGATGCCGGTCTCAACTGTCAGATGCCGGTTTCAACTGTCAGATTCCGGTCTCAACTGTCAGATGCCGGTCTCAACTGTTAGATGCCGGTCTCAACTGTCAGATGCCGGTCTCAACTGTCAGATGCCGGTCTCAACTGTCAGATGCCGGTCTCAACTGTCAGATGCCGGTCTCAACTGTCAGATGCCGGTCTCAACTGTCAGATGCCGGTCTCAACTGTCAGATGCCGGTTTCAACTGTCAGATGCCGGTCTCAACTGTCAGATGCCGGTCTCAACTGTCAGATGCCGGTTTCAACTGTCAGATGCCGGTCTCAACTGTCAGATGCCGGTTTCAACTGTCAGATGCCGGTCTCAACTGTCAGATGCCGGTCTCAACTGTCAGATGCCGGTCTCAACTGTCAGATGCCGGTTTCAACTGTCAGATGCCGGTCTCAACTGTCATATGCCGGTTTCAACTGTCAGATGCCGGTCTCAACTGTCAGATGCCGGTCTCAACTGTCAGATGCCGGTCTCAACTGTCAGATGCCGGTCTCAACTGTCAGATGCCGGTTTCAACTGTCAGATGCCGGTCTCAACTGTCAGATGCCGGTCTCAACTGTCAGATGCCGGTTTCAACTGTCAGATGCCGGTCTCAACTGTCAGATGCCGGTTTCAACTGTCAGATGCCGGTCTCAACTGTCAGATGCCGGTCTCAACTGTCAGATGCCGGTCTCAACTGTCAGATGCCGGTTTCAACTGTCAGATGCCGGTCTCAACTGTCATATGCCGGTTTCAACTGTCAGATGCCGGTCTCAACTGTCAGATGCCGGTTTCAGTTGTCAGATGCCGGTCTCAGATGCCGGTCTCAACCGTTGGTTTTGATACAACATTAGGATAACGATCACCTCATACTTACAAAATGTTAATGTCAAATGAAACAAAATAGTATGTCTTAAAGTTTTTAGAATGAATGAATTTGTTAATTGTTGTTAGTTTTCTCTTAGATCAAGAGCTTCGCATTTCTACAACTGTCCTTTCGAAATAATGTTGCACGTACTTCAGATTCAAACACACACTTATTTTCTGTAAAAGTTTGGTTTAACCACTTTGAAGAAGAGTGTCTGCTGAACTGTAAATATTTGAGATACACAGTAATCATATTTGTTGTTATGATGTAATCATGCTATGCTCTACTGTGTGTCTGTGTGCTCATCTATCTGTCTGTCCATCCCTCCATCCCTCCGTGTGCTTGCTTACGTGCGTTTGCGTGTCTGTTGACATAATGTTATCATGAATAGCTTCACAGCTCTCACCACTGTCCAAACGGTGAACTGCAACCCTGTAGTCAAATGATTTTGTCTGTGTTATGCCCTACCTCAAGCGGAGACAGGAACGTTAGGAAGACATTCACTTTACTGTGTGGATGGTGTGCATGTGTGTGTGTGTGTGTGTGTGTGTGTGTGTGTGTGTGTGTGTGTGTGTGTGTGTGTGTGTGTGTGTGTGTGTGTGTGTGTGTGTGTGTGTGTGTGTGTGTGTGTGTGTGTGTGTGTGTGTGTGTGTGTGTGTGTGTGTGTGTGGTTGGTTGGTAGCAGAGAGAGAGAGAGAGAGAGAGAGAGAGAGAGAGAGAGAGAGAGAGAGAGAGAGAGAGAGAGAGACAGAGAGAGAGACAGAGAGAGAGAGACAGAGAGAGAGAGAGAGAGAGAGAGAGAGAGAGAGAGACAGAGAGAAAGAGAGAGACAGAGAGACAGAGAGACAGAGAGAGAGAGAGAGAGAGAGAGAGAGAGAGAGAGAGAGAGAGAGAGAGAGAGAGAGAGAGAATGAGAGCCAATCCAGCTATTCTGATCCTCCTTGTCTCTCCCCCCCTCTCCTCGTCTCTCCTTGTCTCTCCTCCCCTCTCCTTGTCTCTCCTCTCCTTCCTCACATTCCATCCCATCCGGTTCTTCCCCCTAAAGTGCTGTACTATGTTTGCATTCAAAATGGCACCCTATTCCCTACATAGTGCACTACTTTTGACAAAAGCCATATTCTCCTTACTCAAAGTAGTGCACTATATAGGGGATAGAGTGCCATTTGTGACTCATACTATGTCTAGGCACATGGATGTAATTCTGTATGTTTACTTAACAGAATAAAGGGACAATAGTGGTACTGTATCGTAGAGTGGAAACAGTCCCCTTTTTACACTTTTGAAATTTGAAGTTAAAACACATTGATTTACCGTTTTTAACAATCACTTTGGCACTAATTTCAGAACCTTGTGGTCATTTTTCAAAACTCTAGACACAAAACTCTAAACTGTCATCACTTGTAACACAGGCTGTCCAATGCTCAAAACATTACATTGTGCATTCATATCTTTAAAGAAACCTTGCACTTGCAGAATCATTGGTTCAAATAACTAATTTATCATGAAATACCATAGGAACAATCATTTACATCACCCACACACAAGATACCGATAGTTTCACTGTGTAGTGAAATGAATACTACAGACAGTGGAATCATTGAACAAAATATGAAATGTATTGATGAAATACAATGAAATCACAACATAGGTTTCTTTGAATCAAAGCAAAAATAATTACCTACAAAAAAAAGAAAAAACAGTTCAAGGTCAACTGCAGTGTTCCTCACCTGGCTTACTGTAAAACATCAACTGCAGTGTTCCTCACCTGGCTTACTGTAAAACATCAACTGCAGTGTTCCTCACCTGGCTTACTGTAAAACATCAACTGCAGTGTTCCTCACCTGGCTTACTGTAAAACATCAACTGCAGTGTTCCTCACCTGGCTTACTGTAAAACATCAACTGCAGTGTTCCTCACCTGGCTTACTGTAAAACATCAACTGCAGTGTTCCTCACCTGGCTTACTGTAAAACATCAACTGCAGTGTTCCTCACCTGGCTTACTGTAAAACATCAACTGCAGTGTTCCTCACGTGGCTCACTGTAAAAAGCAAAACAAAAGATTGATTACTGTACTTCTATATATCCATCAACCCTGTCTTGTGGATTTGGCCACAGGTTCTCATCCACATCACAATGGATGTTTTCATTAGCCAAACATCTTGGGAAGAATCTTTGGGCGAATCCAGGCCTGGCACTGGTCTGCCGTGATGTCATTGCATGCGTCATCCATGGCCTGGAGAACGGTGGCTTGTTCGTGAGGGAGCCTATCATATACCTTCCACCTCCATGTGGAGAAAAATTCCTCAATCGTGTTAAGGAAGAGTATGGGGGTAAGTACAGGGTGGTAAATTGTGGATGGGCCTGAAACCATGCTTACCCCATTTGAGCATGGTGGAACCTGACATTATCCCACACAATGACATAGGTCATGCCATCAGCTCTACAGACCTGATTTAGCTCATCAAGGAAGGTTACATTCGAACAGCGAATCATGTGGCTGCCTGCAACTCAATATATAGAGTATATAGAATAGAGAGCTTTAGATGTTGTTCGACCAAACATTAGAACGGGCAAGATGCGTAATCTAAGCAACTTTATTGATGCCACACATGGTGATTCCAGCATCTCAGAAACAGCTGCCCTCCTGGGATTGTTACACACTACAGTCTCTAGAGTTTACAGAGAATGGTGCGATAAATAAAACACATTCAGTGAGCGGCAGTTCTGTGGGCAAAAACACCTGGTTAATGAGAGGGGTCAGAGGAGAATGTCCAGACTCATTCAAGCTGACAAAGGCCACAAATGCTCAAATTACAGCTGTTTAAAACAGTGGTGTGCAGAAGGGCATCTCTTACATCGTGAATAATTCAGGCTGTTGTGGAGGCAAAAGTGGGTCCTACTCAGTACTAGATAGGTGTACCTAATAAAGTGGCCGGTGAGTGTACAGTAATGTCAAATCTGAAAACATGGTCTGGAAAAGTGGTACATGGGACCATAGAAACAGTGTCTGATAAAGAATGATGAAATTTGAATGAAATTTTACATCCATAGATAATGTAGTCCAATTGGTTCATATTCCACGGTAATTGGTGTCAATGGATCTCGTTATCCTGAAACTTTCATGATCTAAACATGGAATATTGTTTGTTAGTTTCCATAACACTATGCAGTAAGAGTAATGCAGCAGTTACTTATCATTTTGAGCAGTTGTATCAGTTGATAGTTCGATCATTGTAATGAAATGAATAGACAGTCATTTCAGATGTAATGTGTGAACTTCATTTTGAAATGGTAATACTTTGATGTTTAGTTGTGTCATTTTGAACAGGTGATTTTAGTTCAATGAACAAATGATCTTAACTGTATGTGTATTGTATCCAAGCAATTGGAAAAAGTGTAAGAGTTTTGAAAAATTTGCATTTTGATCATTGGTTGTGATTTTTGTGTCTAGAGTTTTGAAAAATGACATCAAGGTTCCGAAATTAGTGCCAAAGTAATTGTAAAAAACTGTAAACAGAATTCCATGCCTGCGTTTTCAGATTGTACTGCAATGCTTCATCTGCTAACCAACAGCTATATATGAGTTTCTTTTCAGTGACTATTGTGTACTTAAATTGTGTTAATAAGAATCCTGTGTGTGTGTGTGTGTGTGTGTGTGTGTGTGTGTGTGTGTGTGTGTGTGTGTGTGTGTGTGTGTGTGTGTGTGTGTGTGTGTGTGTGTGTGTGTGTGTGTGTGTGTGTGTGTGTGTGTGTGTGTGTGTGTGTGTGTGTGTGTGTGTGTGTGTGCGCACGTGCGCGTGTGCATGTGTGCGTGTGAGTGTGTCCATGCATGAGTGCACATATCTGTCTGTATGAGAGATATGGACTCAGTTACAACAGTGGTATCTGAAGAGACTTCATGTCAAAATGACATTTCAAAGAATTCAAGGACAGGGATTGCTTTATCTTCTGTTTGATCAAACTCCAGTTGGAAGTCCCAGTTTCCAAGTTTCTCCTCTCAAGTTTCATCAAACTCTTAGAGATAAAAGGAAGAGACTTTAAGCTAGAGACTAGAGCCAAATGAGTATTGGTGCTCCCCAAGCAGAGGCCTTGGCTCTATGGTAGTTGGCTGACTACATAAAATACATTGATTGAAACACAACACTACATTGATGCATATCAGCGTGAATCTTTTTGCTTCTTCAGTAATAACCTATTCTCTACATATTGCACTATTTTTGATTAGATCCCTATTGGGCCCTGGTCTAAAGTAGTGCATTATATGGGGAATGGGATGCCATTTGGAATGGGTCCTGTCTCTCCTTGTGGTGCTGGGAATTAAAGATCTATTTAGTTTTGTATAGAGAAATACTATCCCACATGACCAGGGCAGAATGGATTTTCTACTGATATTTTATTTTAAACATCTAATCACTTTTGAAATACTATTTATTATTGTGCTACCATAATAGTTTTTAATCATGAACAATCCAACTACAACTGACTTTTAACGGTAATTTACACACACACACTCGCTGGCACGGCGCACACACACACACACACACACACACACACACACACACACACACACACACACACACACACACACACACACACACACACACACACACACACACACACACACACACACACACACACACAAAACACTTGGCACAGATCCTGACACCAAGCAGAAAACAGAGTGGTTCCCTCCATACATTAAAAGCCATGGAGATGGAGCTGCAGAAGTAAGCCCATTCTGTCTGTACAGGCTTTACCTTCATACAGCCAATAGAAATCATTTCCATACAATGTACTACGTATTCTGGTCTTCATACGTCCAATAGAAATCATTTCCATACAATGTACTTAGCAAGTATTCTGGTCTTCATACGTCCAATAGAAATCATTTCCATACAATGTACTTAGTAAGTATTCTGGTCTGCATACGTCCAATAGAAATCATTTCCATACAATGTACTTAGTAAGTATTCTGGTCTTCATACGTCTAATAGAAATCATTTCCATACAATGTACTTAGTAAGTATTCTGGTCTTCATACGTCCAATAGAAATCATTTCCATACTATGTACTTAGTAAGCATTCTGGTCTTCATACGTCCAATAGAAATCATTTCCATACTATGTACTTAGTAAGTATTCTGGTCTGCATACGTCCAATAGAAATCATTTCCATACAATGTACTTAGTAAGTATTCTGGTCTTCATACGTCCAATAGAAATCATTTCCACAGCAATAACCTAAACTGCTGACCTTCTATGCTGTAATCTCAGTTTTTTTCAAAACATTTTTTGTCATGCACCTTTATATTCGGGGACGTGTCTGTGTCTTTTGTTCATACTGTCAACATATAGTACGGTGCATTTAGATGTAGGTAAAGTGTATATACATGTAGGTAGAGAAAACATCACAAGGAGATAAATGCAAGAATACACACAAACGCTGAATGTCTGAATTAGTGGAATGTAATCAATTTTCATTAGAATGTCGTGCTGTTGCCTTATTCTAGCTTTTCAGCTCCACTGCACATCTGAGTAAACAATTAGGTAAAATCTTGTCAATGCTACTGAATGCAGGTTGGCATGTACAACACAGCTGTTCTTAGCTATTGTCACATTGACCTTGAAACAGAACAAAAGCTGTTACTGCAATAGGAAAGAAACATAACAAAAGCTGGGTTAGTTAATTGCCCAGAATATTTCTCCATATTCTCATCACTTTTCCAAATTCTCATTGTTTGATTAATATGATCATCTTTATAGTATTTTTGTTTTATTCAGATGTCTTAGTTTATATTTGACTGCTTCCTCTCTCTATCTCCACATACCTCTCTATTCCCAGCTCCCATCCCTCTTTCACCCGCTTGATCGTCTCACCCTTCCTTCCTTCCTTCCTTCCTTCCTTCCTTCCTTCCTTCCTTCTTTCCTTCCTTCCTTCCTTCCTTCCTTCCTTCCTTCGTCTCTCGCTCTCGCTCTCGCTCTTTCTCTGTCTCTCAATTCAATTCAATTTAAGGGCTTTATTGGCATGGGAAACACATGTTAACCTTTTTGCCAAAGCAAATGAAGTAGATAATATACAAAAAAATGTACAGTAAACATTACACTCACAAAAGTTCCCAAAAAATAATGGCATTTGAAATGTCATATTATGTGCCCTCTCTCTCTCTCTCTCTCTCTCTCTCTCTCTCTCTCTCTCTCTCTCTCTCTCTCTCTCTCTCTCTCTCTCTCTCTCTCTCTCTCTCTCTCTCTCTCTCTCTCTCTCTCTCTCTCTCTCTCTCTCTCTCTCTCTCTCTCTCTCTCTCTCTCTAGGACTGGAGCTGGAGTTAGGACTGGAGCTAGGACTAGAGCTAGGACTGGGGCTGGAGCTAGGACTGGGGCTGGAGCTAGGACTGGAGCTGGAGCTAGGACTGGAGCTGGGACTGGGGCTGGAGCTAGGACTGGAGCTGGTACTGAGGCTGGAGCTAGGACTGGAGCTGGGACTGGAGCTAGGACTGGGGCTGGAGCTAGGACTGGAGCTGGGACTGGAGCTGGTACTGAGGCTGGAGCTAGGACTGGAGCTGGGACTAGAGCTAGGACTGGGGTTGGAGCTAGGACTGGAGCTGGGACTGGAGCTAGGACTGGAGCTTGGTCTGGGACTGCAGCTAGGACTGGGACTGGAGTTAGGACTGGAGCTGGGACTGGCGCTGGAGCTAGGACTGGAGCTGGGACTGCAGCTAGGACTGGGGCTGGAGCTGAACTGGAGCTAGGACAAATCCTCCTGGGCTGTTGCTCCACAACATGACATTTTTTGTTCTAACCAGCAGTGTTGCATAAACGAAACCCCTCGTGTGTCGGTTTCAACTATCTGCTTTTCATTTGGTTCCCAAGCAGAGGAACACTGACCTATTACCCCCTTTCAATCAGAGTGACTAGTCAAGCACAAAGTCATGACAATTCAGACTGAGGAGGGTTAGAGGTCAGAGGTCGTCGAGCCCCAGCCTTGTTTGGCCGTGCCTTGCCCCCGTAGATCCAGTGTGAATGGGGTTATTGTGAGGCTGGAGGAGAGGGGGACATCAATCTTCTTTCTGCTAGGTGGAACGAGAGGTATTGTGGTGCTGGGGAGGAAAATGTCAGACGTACTGCAATGGACCTGCCTTTTCTCACACACACACACACACACACACACACACACACACACACACACACACACACACACACACACACACACACACACACACACACACACACACACACGCACGCACGCACGCACACACACACACACTATGCATGCACTCCCATGCAAACACCCACACACCTACTTCTTGACATTAGCTAGAATTGAGTAAGCACAGAATGTGTTGGACTTTTGAAATTACAACAGAGTTTTAGTGAATCCAACTGAATAACATTGGATTCATTTGAGGAATGTCATCTTTAATGATATGTATAACTCTACCAAGAGAGTTGGATTCAGTTTAGGAATGTCATCTATAATGATATGTATAACTCTACCCAAAGAGTTGGATTCAGTTTAGGAATGTCATCTATAATGATATGTATAACTCTACCCAGAGAGTTGGATTCAGTTTAGGAATGTCATCTATAATGATATGTATAACTCTACCCAGAGAGTTGGATTCAGTTTAGGAATGTCATCTTTAATGATCTGTATAACTCTACCCAGAGAGTTGGATTCAGTTTAGGAATGTCATCTATAATGATATGTATAACTCTACCCAGAGAGTTGGATTCAGTTTAGGAATGTCATCTATAATGATATGTATAACTCTACCCAGAGAGTTGGATTCAGTTTAGGAATGTCATCTATAATGATATGTATAACTCTACCCAGAGAGTTGGATTCAGTTTAGGAATGTCATCTTTAATGATATGTATAACTCTACCCAGAGAGATGGATTCAGTTTAGGAATGTCATCTTTAATGATATGTATAACTCTACCCAGAGAGTTGGATTCAGTTTAGGAATGTCATCTTTAATGATATGTATAACTCTACCCAGAGAGTTGGATTCAGTTTAGGAATGTCATCTATAATGATATTTATAACTCTACAAAGAGAGTTGGATTCAGTTTAGGAATGTCATCTATAATGATATGTATAACTCTACCCAGAGAGTTGGATTCAGTTTAGGAATGTCATCTTTAATGATATGTATAACTCTACCCAGAGAGTTGGATTCAGTTTAGGAATGTCACCTTTAATGATATTTATAACTCTACCCACAGAGTTGGATTCAGTTTAGGAATGTCATCTTTAATGATATGTATAACTCTACCCAGAGAGTTGGATTCAGTTTAGGAATGTCATCTTTAATGATATGTATAACTCTACCCAGAGAGTTGGATTCAGTTTAGGAATGTCATCTATAATGATATGTATAACTCTACCCAGAGAGTTGGATTCAGTTTAGGA
The DNA here is from genome assembly GCF_029448725.1 of Salvelinus fontinalis. Taxonomy (NCBI): domain Eukaryota; kingdom Metazoa; phylum Chordata; class Actinopteri; order Salmoniformes; family Salmonidae; genus Salvelinus; species Salvelinus fontinalis. The sequence goes on from NC_074699.1 coordinate 33,763,748, forward strand.
ATGTCATCTATAATGATATGTATAACTCTACCCAGAGAGTTGGATTCAGTTTAGGAATGTCATCTATAATGATATGTATAACTCTACCCAGAGAGTTGGATTCAGTTTAGGAATGTCATCTATAATGATATGTATAACTCTACCCAGAGAGTTGGATTCAGTTTAGGAATGTCATCTTTAATGATATGTATAACTCTACCCAGAGAGTTGGATTCAGTTTAGGAATGTCATCTATAATGATATCTATAACTCTACCCAGAGAGTTGGATTCAGTTTAGGAATGTCATCTATAATGATATTTATAACTCTACCCAGAGAGTTGGATTCAGTTTAGGAATGTCATCTTTAATGATATGTATAACTCTACCCAGAGAGTTGGATTCAGTTTAGGAATGTCATCTATAATGATATGTATAACTCTACCCAGAGAGTTGGATTCAGTTTAGGAATGTCATCTATAATGATATTTATAACTCTACCCAGAGAGTTGGATTCAGTTTAGGAATGTAATCTTTAAAGATATGTATAACTCTACCCAGAGAGTTGGATTCAGTTTAGGAATGTCATCTATAATGATATGTATAACTCTACCCAAAGAGTTGGATTCAGTTTAGGAATGTCATCTATAATGATATGTATAACTCTACCCAGAGAGATGGAGTCAGTTTAGGAATGTCATCTATAATGATATGTATAACTCTACCCAGAGAGTTGGATTCAGTTTAGGAATGTCATCTATAATGATATGTATAACTCTACCCAGAGAGTTGGATTCAGTTTAGGAATGTCATCTATAATGATATGTATAACTCTACCCAGAGAGTTGGATTCAGTTTAGGAATGTCATCTTTAATGATATGTATAACTCTACCCAGATAGATGGATTCAGTTTAGGAATGTCATCTTTAATGATTTGTATAACTCTACCCAGAGAGTTGGATTCAGTTTAGGAATTTCATCTTTAATGATATGTATAACTCTACCCAGATAGATGGATTCAGTTTAGGAATGTCATCTTTAATGATATGTATAACTCTACCCAGAGAGTTGGATTCAGTTTAGGAATGTCATCTTTAATGATATGTATAACTCTACCCAGATGGATGGATTCAGTTTAGGAATGTCATCTTTAATGATATGTATAACTCTACCCAGAGAGTTGGATTCAGTTTAGGAATGTCATCTTTAATGATATGTATAACTCTACCCAGAGAGATGGATTCAGTTTAGGAATGTCATCTTTAATGATATGTATAACTCTACCCAGAGAGTTGGATTCAGTTTAGGAATGTCATCTTTAATGATATGTATAACTCTACCCAGAGAGTTGGATTCAGTTTAGGAATGTCATCTATAATGATATCTATAACTCTACCCAGAGAGTTGGATTCAGTTTAGGAATGTCATCTATAATGATATTTATAACTCTACCCAGAGAGTTGGATTCAGTTTAGGAATGTCATCTTTAATGATATGTATAACTCTACCCAGAGAGTTGGATTCAGTTTAGGAATGTCATCTATAATGATATGTATAACTCTACCCAGAGAGTTGGATTCAGTTTAGGAATGTCATCTATAATGATATTTATAACTCTACCCAGAGAGTTGGATTCAGTTTAGGAATGTAATCTTTAATGATATGTATAACTCTACCCAGATAGATGGATTCAGTTTAGGAATGTCATCTTTAATGATATGTATAACTCTACCCAGAGAGTTGGATTCAGTTTAGGAATGTCATCTTTAATGATATGTATAACTCTACCCAGAGTTGGATTCAGCTTAGGAATGTCATCTATAATGATATTTAAAACTCTACCCAGAGAGTTGGATTCAGTTTAGGAATGTCATCTTTAATGATATGTATAACTCTACCCAGAGAGTTGGATTCAGTTTAGGAATGTCATCTTTAATGATATGTATAACTCTACCCAGAGAGTTGGATTCAGTTTGGGAATGTCATCTATAATGATATGTATAACTCTACCCAGAGAGTTGGATTCAGTTTAGGAATGTCATCTATAATGATATTTATAACTCTACCCAGAGAGTTGGATTCAGTTTAGGAATGTAATCTTTAATGATATGTATAACTCTACCCAGATAGATGGATTCAGTTTAGGAATGTCATCTTTAATGATATGTATAACTCTACCCAGAGAGTTGGATTCAGTTTAGGAATGTCATCTTTAATGATATGTATAACTCTACCCAGAGTTGGATTCAGCTTAGGAATGTCATCTATAATGATATTTAAAACTCTACCCAGAGAGTTGGATTCAGTTTAGGAATGTCATCTATAATGATATGTATAACTCTACCCAGAGAGTTGGATTCAGTTTAGGAATGTCATCTATAATGATATGTATAACTCTACCCAGAGAGTTGGATTCAGTTTATGAATGTCATCTTTAATGATATGTATAACTCTACCCAGAGAGTTGGATTCAGTTTAGGAATGTCATCTTTAATGATATGTATAACTCTACCCAGATAGATGGATTCAGTTTAGGAATGTCATCTTTAATGATATGTATAACTCTACCCAGAGAGTTGGATTCAGTTTAGGAATGTCATCTTTAATGATATGTATAACTCTACCCAGATAGATGGATTCAGTTTAGGAATGTCATCTTTAATGATATGTATAACTCTACCCAGAGAGTTGGATTCAGTTTAGGAATGTCATCTTTAATGATATGTATAACTCTACCCAGATAGATGGATTCAGTTTAGGAATGTCATCTTTAATGATATGTATAACTCTACCCAGAGAGTTGGATTCAGTTTAGGAATGTCATCTTTAATGATATGTATAACTCTACCCAGAGAGATGGATTCAGTTTAGGAATGTCATCTTTAATGATATGTATAACTCTACCCAGAGAGTTGGATTCAGTTTAGGAATGTCATCTTTAATGATATGTATAACTCTACCCAGAGAGTTGGATTCAGTTTAGGAATGTCATCTATAATGATATCTATAACTCTACCCAGAGAGTTGGATTCAGTTTAGGAATGTCATCTATAATGATATTTATAACTCTACCCAGAGAGTTGGATTCAGTTTAGGAATGTCATCTTTAATGATATGTATAACTCTACCCAGAGAGTTGGATTCAGTTTAGGAATGTCATCTATAATGATATGTATAACTCTACCCAGAGAGTTGGATTCAGTTTAGGAATGTCATCTATAATGATATTTATAACTCTACCCAGAGAGTTGGATTCAGTTTAGGAATGTAATCTTTAATGATATGTATAACTCTACCCAGATAGATGGATTCAGTTTAGGAATGTCATCTTTAATGATATGTATAACTCTACCCAGAGAGTTGGATTCAGTTTAGGAATGTCATCTTTAATGATATGTATAACTCTACCCAGAGTTGGATTCAGCTTAGGAATGTCATCTATAATGATATTTAAAACTCTACCCAGAGAGTTGGATTCAGTTTAGGAATGTCATCTATAATGATATGTATAACTCTACCCAGAGAGTTGGATTCAGTTTAGGAATGTCATCTATAATGATATGTATAACTCTACCCAGAGAGTTGGATTCAGTTTATGAATGTCATCTTTAATGATATGTATAACTCTACCCAGAGAGTTGGATTCAGTTTAGGAATGTCATCTATAATGATATGTATAACTCTACCCAGAGAGTTGGATTTAGTTTAGGAAGGTCATCTATAATGATATGTATAACTCTACCCAGAGAGTTGGATTCAGTTTAGGAATGTCATCTTTAATGATATGTATAACTCTACCCAGAGGGTTGGATTCAGTTTAGGAATGTCATCTTTAATGATATGTATAACTCTACCCAGAGAGATGGATTCAGTTTAGGAATGTCATCTATAATGATATTTATAACTCTACCCAGAGAGTTGGATTCAGTTTAGGAATGTCATCTTTAATGATATGTATAACTCTACCCAGAGAGTTGGATTCAGTTTAGGAATGTCATCTATAATGATATGTATAACTCTACCCAGAGAGTTGGATTCAGTTTAGGAATGTCACCTTTAATGATATGTATAACTCTACCCAGAGAGTTGGATTCAGTTTAGGAATGTCATCTTTAATGATATGTATAACTCTACCCAGAGAGTTGGATTCAGTTTAGGAATGTCATCTATAATGATATGTATAACTCTACCCAGAGAGATGGATTCAGTTTAGGAATGTCATCTTTAATGATATGTATAACTCTACCCAGAGAGTTGGATTCAGTTTAGGAATGTCATCTTTAATGATATGTATAACTCTACCCAGAGAGTTGGATTCAGTTTAGGAATGTCATCTATAATGATATCTATAACTCTACCCAGAGAGTTGGATTCAGTTTAGGAATGTCATCTTTAATGATATTTATAACTCTACCCAGAGAGTTGGATTCAGTTTAGGAATGTCATCTTTAATGATATGTATAACTCTACCCAGAGAGTTGGATTCAGTTTAGGAATGTCATCTATAATGATATGTATAACTCTACCCAGAGAGTTGGATTCAGTTTAGGAATGTCATCTATAATGATATTTATAACTCTACCCAGAGAGTTGGATTCAGTTTAGGAATGTAATCTTTAATGATATGTATAACTCTAAAAAGAGAGTTGGATTCAGTTTAGGAATGTCATCTATAATGATATGTATAACTCTACCCAAAGAGTTGGATTCAGTTTAGGAATGTCATCTATAATGATATGTATAACTCTACCCAGAGAGTTGGATTCAGTTTAGGAATGTCATCTATAATGATATGTATAACTCTACCCAGAGAGTTGGATTCAGTTTAGGAATGTCATCTTTAATGATATGTATAACTCTACCCAGAGAGATGGATTCAGTTTAGGAATGTCATCTTTAATGATATGTATAACTCTACCCAGAGAGTTGGATTCAGTTTAGGAATGTCATCTTTAATGATATGTATAACTCTACCCAGAGAGTTGGATTCAGTTTAGGAATGTCATCTATAATGATATTTATAACTCTACAAAGAGAGTTGGATTCAGTTTAGGAATGTCATCTATAATGATATGTATAACTCTACCCAGAGAGTTGGATTCAGTTTAGGAATGTCATCTTTAATGATATGTATAACTCTACCCAGAGAGTTGGATTCAGTTTAGGAATGTCACCTTTAATGATATTTATAACTCTACCCACAGAGTTGGATTCAGTTTAGGAATGTCATCTTTAATGATATGTATAACTCTACCCAGAGAGTTGGATTCAGTTTAGGAATGTCATCTTTAATGATATGTATAACTCTACCCAGAGAGTTGGATTCAGTTTAGGAATGTCATCTATAATGATATGTATAACTCTACCCAGAGAGTTGGATTCAGTTTAGGAATGTCATCTTTAATGATATGTATAACTCTACCCAGAGAGTTGGATTCAGTTTAGGAATGTCATCTATAATGATATCTATAACTCTACCCAGAGAGTTGGATTCAGTTTAGGAATGTCATCTATAATGATATTTATAACTCTACCCAGAGAGTTGGATTCAGTTTAGGAATGTCATCTTTAATGATATGTATAACTCTACCCAGAGAGTTGGATTCAGTTTAGGAATGTCATCTATAATGATATGTATAACTCTACCCAGAGAGTTGGATTCAGTTTAGGAATGTCATCTATAATGATATTTATAACTCTACCCAGAGAGTTGGATTCAGTTTAGGAATGTAATCTTTAATGATATGTATAACTCTACCCAGAGAGTTGGATTCAGTTTAGGAATGTCATCTATAATGATATGTATAACTCTACCCAAAGAGTTGGATTCAGTTTAGGAATGTCATCTATAATGATATGTATAACTCTACCCAGAGAGATGGAGTCAGTTTAGGAATGTCATCTATAATGATATGTATAACTCTACCCAGAGAGTTGGATTCAGTTTAGGAATGTCATCTATAATGATATGTATAACTCTACCCAGAGAGTTGGATTCAGTTTAGGAATGTCATCTATAATGATATGTATAACTCTACCCAGAGAGTTGGATTCAGTTTTGGAATGTCATCTTTAATGATATGTATAACTCTACCCAGAGAGTTGGATTCAGTTTAGGAATGTCATCTTTAATGATATGTATAACTCTACCCAGATAGATGGATTCAGTTTAGGAATGTCATCTTTAATGATATGTATAACTCTACCCAGAGAGTTGGATTCAGTTTAGGAATGTCATCTTTAATGATATGTATAACTCTACCCAGATAGATGGATTCAGTTTAGGAATGTCATCTTTAATGATATGTATAACTCTACCCAGAGAGTTGGATTCAGTTTAGGAATGTCATCTTTAATGATATGTATAACTCTACCCAGAGAGATGGATTCAGTTTAGGAATGTCATCTTTAATGATATGTATAACTCTACCCAGAGTTGGATTCAGCTTAGGAATGTCATCTATAATGATATTTAAAACTCTACCCAGAGAGTTGGATTCAGTTTAGGAATGTCATCTATAATGATATGTATAACTCTACCCAGAGAGTTGGATTCAGTTTAGGAATGTCATCTATAATGATATGTATAACTCTACCCAGAGAGTTGGATTCAGTTTATGAATGTCATCTTTAATGATATGTATAACTCTACCCAGAGAGTTGGATTCAGTTTAGGAATGTCATCTATAATGATATGTATAACTCTACCCAGAGAGTTGGATTCAGTTTAGGAAGGTCATCTATAATGATATGTATAACTCTACCCAGAGAGTTGGATTCAGTTTAGGAATGTCATCTTTAATGATATGTATAACTCTACCCAGAGGGTTGGATTCAGTTTAGGAATGTCATCTTTAATGATATGTATAACTCTACCCAGAGAGATGGATTCAGTTTAGGAATGTCATCTATAATGATATGTATAACTCTACCCAGAGAGTTGGATTCAGTTTAGGAATGTCATCTATAATGATATGTATAACTCTACCCAAAGAGTTGGATACAGTTTAGGAATGTCATCTTTAATGATATGTATAACTCTACCCAGAGAGTTGGATTCAGTTTAGGAATGTCATCTATAATGATATGTATAACTCTACCCAGAGAGTTGGATTCAGTTTAGGAATGTCACCTTTAATGATATGTATAACTCTACCCAGAGAGATGGATTCAGTTTAGGAATGTCATCTTTAATGATATGTATAACTCTACCCAGAGAGTTGGATTCAGTTTAGGAATGTCATCTATAATGATATGTATAACTCTACCCAGAGAGATGGATTCAGTTTAGGAATGTCATCTTTAATGATATGTATAACTCTACCCAGAGAGTTGGATTCAGTTTAGGAATGTCATCTTTAATGATATGTATAACTCTACCCAGAGAGTTGGATTCAGTTTAGGAATGTCATCTATAATGATATCTATAACTCTACCCAGAGAGTTGGATTCAGTTTAGGAATGTCATCTTTAATGATATTTATAACTCTACCCAGAGAGTTGGATTCAGTTTAGGAATGTCATCTTTAATGATTTGTATAACTCTACCCAGAGAGTTGGATTCAGTTTAGGAATGTCATCTATAATGATATGTATAACTCTACCCAGAGAGTTGGATTCAGTTTAGGAATGTCATCTATAATGATATTTATAACTCTACCCAGAGAGTTGGATTCAGTTTAGGAATGTAATCTTTAATGATATGTATAACTCTACCCAGAGAGTTGGATTCAGTTTAGGAATGTCATCTATAATGATATGTATAACTCTACCCAAAGAGTTGGATTCAGTTTAGGAATGTCATCTATAATGATATGTATAACTCTACCCAGAGAGATGGAGTCAGTTTAGGAATGTCATCTATAATGATATGTATAACTCTACCCAGAGAGTTGGATTCAGTTTAGGAATGTCATCTATAATGATATGTATAACTCTACCCAGAGAGTTGGATTCAGTTTAGGAATGTCATCTATAATGATATGTATAACTCTACCCAGAGAGTTGGATTCAGTTTAGGAATGTCATCTTTAATGATATGTATAACTCTACCCAGATAGATGGATTCAGTTTAGGAATGTCATCTTTAATGATATGTATAACTCTACCCAGAGAGTTGGATTCAGTTTAGGAATGTCATCTTTAATGATATGTATAACTCTACCCAGATAGATGGATTCAGTTTAGGAATGTCATCTTTAATGATATGTATAACTCTACCCAGAGAGTTGGATTCAGTTTAGGAATGTCATCTTTAATGATATGTATAACTCTACCCAGATAGATGGATTCAGTTTAGGAATGTCATCTTTAATGATATGTATAACTCTACCCAGAGAGTTGGATTCAGTTTAGGAATGTCATCTTTAATGATATGTATAACTCTACCCAGAGAGATGGATTCAGTTTAGGAATGTCATCTTTAATGATATGTATAACTCTAACCAGAGAGTTGGATTCAGTTTAGGAATGTCATCTTTAATGATATGTATAACTCTACCCAGAGAGTTGGATTCAGTTTAGGAATGTCATCTATAATGATATCTATAACTCTACCCAGAGAGTTGGATTCAGTTTAGGAATGTCATCTATAATGATATTTATAACTCTACTCAGAGAGTTGGATTCAGTTTAGGAATGTCATCTTTAATGATATGTATAACTCTACCCAGAGAGTTGGATTCAGTTTAGGAATGTCATCTATAATGATATGTATAACTCTACCCAGAGAGTTGGATTCAATTTAGGAATGTCATCTATAATGATATGTATAACTCTACCCAGAGAGTTGGATTCAGTTTAGGAATGTAATCTTTAATGATATGTATAACTCTACCCAGATAGATGGATTCAGTTTAGGAATGTCATCTTTAATGATATGTATAACTCTACCCAGAGAGTTGGATTCAGTTTAGGAATGTCATCTTTAATGATATGTATAACTCTACCCAGAGTTGGATTCAGCTTAGGAATGTCATCTATAATGATATTTAAAACTCTACCCAGAGAGTTGGATTCAGTTTAGGAATGTCATCTATAATGATATGTATAACTCTACCCAGAGAGTTGGATTCAGTTTAGGAATGTCATCTATAATGATATGTATAACTCTACCCAGAGAGTTGGATTCAGTTTATGAATGTCATCTTTAATGATATGTATAACTCTACCCAGAGAGTTGGATTCAGTTTAGGAATGTCATCTATAATGATATGTATAACTCTACCCAGAGAGTTGGATTCAGTTTAGGAAGGTCATCTATAATGATATGTATAACTCTACCCAGAGAGTTGGATTCAGTTTAGGAATGTCATCTTTAATGATATGTATAACTCTACCCAGAGGGTTGGATTCAGTTTAGGAATGTCATCTTTAATGATATGTATAACTCTACAAAGAGAGATGGATTCAGTTTAGGAATGTCATCTATAATGATATGTATAACTCTACCCAGAGAGTTGGATTCAGTTTAGGAATGTCATCTATAATGATATTTATAACTCTACCCAGAGAGTTGGATTCAGTTTAGGAATGTCATCTTTAATGATATGTATAACTCTACCCAGAGAGTTGGATTCAGTTTAGGAATGTCATCTATAATGATATGTATAACTCTACCCAGAGAGTTGGATTCAGTTTAGGAATGTCACCTTTAATGATATGTATAACTCTACCCAGAGAGATGGATTCAGTTTAGGAATGTCATCTTTAATGATATGTATAACTCTACCCAGAGAGTTGGATTCAGTTTAGGAATGTCATCTTTAATGATATGTATAACTCTACCCAGAGAGTTGGATTCAGTTTAGGAATGTCATCTTTAATGATATGTATAACTCTACCCAGAGAGTTGGATTCAGTTTAGGAATGTCATCTTTAATGATATGTATAACTCTACCCAGAGAGTTGGATTCAGTTTAGGAATGTCATCTTTAATGATATGTATAACTCTACCCAGAGAGTTGGATTCAGTTTAGGAATGTCATCTTTAATGATATGTATAACTCTACCCAGAGAGTTGGATTCAGTTTAGGAATGTCATCTTTAATGATATGTATAACTCTACCCAGAGAGATGGATTCAGTTTAGGAATGTCATCTATAATGATATGTATAACTCTACCCAGAGAGTTGGATTCAGTTTAGGAATGTCACCTTTAATGATATGTATAACTCTACCCAGAGAGTTGGATTCAGTTTAGGAATGTCATCTTTAATGATATGTATAACTCTACCCAGAGAGTTGGATTCAGTTTAGGAATGTCATCTTTAATGATATGTATAACTCTACCCAGAGAGTTGGATTCAGTTTAGGAATGTCATCTATAATGATATTTATAACTCTACCCAGAGAGTTGGATTCAGTTTAGGAATGTCATCTATAATGATATGTATAACTCTACCCAGAGAGTTGGATTCAGTTTAGGAATGTCATCTATAATGATATGTATAACTCTACCCAGAGAGTTGGATTCAGTTTATGAATGTCATCTTTAATGATATGTATAACTCTACCCAGAGAGTTGGATTCAGTTTAGGAATGTCATCTATAATGATATGTATAACTCTACCCAGAGAGTTGGATTCAGTTTAGGAATGTCATCTATAATGATATGTATAACTCTACCCAGAGAGTTGGATTCAGTTTAGGAATGTCATATTTAATGATATGTATAACTCTACCCAGAGAGTTGGATTCAGTTTAGGAATGTCATCTTTAATGATATGTATAACTCTACCCAGAGAGATGGATTCAGTTTAGGAATGTCATCTATAATGATATGTATAACTCTACCCAGAGAGTTGGATTCAGTTTAGGAATGTCATCTATAATGATATTTATAACTCTACCCAGAGAGTTGGATTCAGTTTAGGAATGTCATCTTTAATGATATGTATAACTCTACCCAGAGAGTTGGATTCAGTTTAGGAATGTCATCTATAATGATATGTATAACTCTACCCAGAGAGTTGGATTCAGTTTAGGAATGTCACCTTTAATGATATGTATAACTCTACCCAGAGAGATGGATTCAGTTTAGGAATGTCATCTTTAATGATATGTATAACTCTACCCAGAGAGTTGGATTCAGTTTAGGAATGTCATCTTTAATGATATGTATAACTCTACCCAGAGAGTTGGATTCAGTTTAGGAATGTCATCTTTAATGATATGTATAACTCTACCCAGAGAGTTGGATTCAGTTTAGGAATGTCATCTTTAATGATATGTATAACTCTACCCAGAGAGTTGGATTCAGTTTAGGAATGTCATCTTTAATGATATGTATAACTCTACCCAGAGAGTTGGATTCAGTTTAGGAATGTCATCTTTAATGATATGTATAACTCTACCCAGAGAGTTGGATTCAGTTTAGGAATGTCATCTATAATGATATGTATAACTCTACCCAGAGAGTTGGATTCAGTTTAGGAATGTCACCTTTAATGATATGTATAACTCTACCCAGAGAGTTGGATTCAGTTTAGGAATGTCATCTATAATGATATGTATAACTCTACCCAGAGAGTTGGATTCAGTTTAGGAATGTCACCTTTAATGATATGTATAACTCTACCCAGAGAGGGGTCTGAACCAGATGTGTGTTTGGGTTTTCAGGTAGCTAGTTATTTCAGACCACTGTCAATGTTCACTCAGATGAATGAGCACCAACCGCTGAGTGCAGGGATTCTGGACTGATACTTAGTGGCTAGCAGCTGGAGACATGTGATTGACAGTTGAAACAACTGACCCCCCCCCACACACACACACACACACACACTCACACAGTTGATCATCACTATACCTGCAGCTTAAAACTTTCAGTCCCTTAAAACCTTAACCTTCAATCCCCATCTAACCAGGTGTTAGGAGTTGACATTCAGATGCAGATGAGGTGGGTGTCAGATCTTCTACAGTACATATGCAGATGATGCATATTTAAGACACACAGGAGTGACATACACAGAAGTAGTTACACGTTCTCATTTTGAGGCAATTTAATCTGCGCCAGCCCTCCCAATAGGCAAAACAATCATAATAATCAACACTGATTTTCTCAAGTATAAACCCTTTTTTGACCTGAAAGAACCAGACATTGATGAAAGGTAGCAGGTTGAACCGTGTTTTTTTGTCTTTCAGAATTCAGCCCCAATTTTGCGACCCCTGCTGTTTCCAGTATAGAGACACAACATGGTGTAGAACACAGGTGGGTAGTCACTAGATCACATCTATACTAGGTACAGTTTCTCACCCCCAGAAGACACATAACACGTTGACTCCATTTATTATGATCGTACAAGACTAGTCTACTGTACATTCAGAGACAAATGGGATCTGAAGGGGTTCTTCTGCAATCCCCCTAGGAGAACCCTTTGAATAACTATTTTTGGTTCCAGGTAAACCCTTTTTGGTTCCAGGCAGAACCCTTTTGGGTTCCTTGTAGAACCCTCGGTGGAAAGGGTGGAACCAAAAGGGTTCAACATGGAACCAGAAAGTGTTCTTCAAAGGGTTATCCTATGGGGACAGCCGAAGAACCCTTTTAGGTTTTAGATGGCACCTTTTTTTCTAAGAGTGTATGGAAGTCATCCTCACGCCCCTGACCACGTTGTTTACATCAAAATGACTCCTCCATTCACACCTCCCAACCGGCCGCCACGTTCTCTCCCTAAGGACTCTGGCTGAACGCCTATTAGGGTTGACCATCATCAACTGCATTATCTTCCTTTGTCCTCGACAGAGTAGGTAGGGGAGAAAAAAAACATATTCATTATATTAGGTACTTTCGATAATGATTTAATTCTGCAAATGCTTGTTATGTGAATACATTAGAGAGGAGAGAATAAGTGGGTCTTTGAAAGAGTGCTATGCTGAGGTCACGTTGGTTCTGACTGCACATCCACATGAAGATATTCACTGTTTTCTATTCCACTGTGTTGACTGAGAGCATGAGGATGAATACAGGGTTGTGTCTCATGTCCATTTTGTTGTGATGGCAGGGTAATCATCCAGGTGTATCTATAAGCATTGATTAGGCTTGAAAGACTGTGTTTCAAGTCGGGGTGTCAGATTGAGGTGTTCAAATGGAAGTAGGCTTTGATGCTGAAATATTTGTAAAGGTTTCCCATAATGCAATGTTTCCTATTCTTTTCGACCACCAGACGGTTCACGTATTTGTTGTAGCTCTGAATTAGCACATCTCATTTAACCATGCTGTTACGGCTCTCGTCGAAAGGAGTGGACCAAAGCGCAGCGTGGAAAGTGTTCATGATTTTTATTTTCAAAAAACACTCAAACAAAATAACCAAAGTGAAAACGAAAGCGCACAGTTCTGTCAGGTACAGACACGAAACAGAAAACAAGATCCCACAAAACCCAAACGGAAAATGACAACTTATATATGATCCCCAAACAGAGACAACGATAGACAGCTGCCTCTGATTGGGAATCACACTCGGCCAAAACAAAGAAATAGAAAACATAGACTTTCCCACCCGAGTCACAACCTGACCTAACCAAACAGAGACTAATAGGGATCTCTAAGGTCAGGGCGTGACACATGCAACCAATCATCAATGGTTGTTTCTGGATGGGATCCTTTACTCTTTCACAACAAACCCACCAGACAGGAAGTGCTCAATCAGCAATACTATGACATCACTTCCTCCTGCACACTAGGTCAGCAGAGATATGTTAGGAAAGCATTCAAACAGAACCAACGGCCAAACAGATTCCTCCTTCACACAACACACACAGCTGTTTCGTCCTCTGACTCCCCTGAGTGTGTGTGTGTGTGTGTGTGTGTGTGTGTGTGTGTGTGTGTGTGTGTGTGTGTGTGTGTGTGTGTGTGTGTGTGTGTGTGTGTGTGTGTGTGTGTGTGTGTGTGTGTGTGTGTGTGTGTGTGTGTGTGTGTGTGTGTGCATGTGTGCGTGCACTCTCTGGTTCCTGGAAAAGTGAGGGATTGAGTTACACTCTGTGGCGAGGCAAGATGCTGACAACGTCAATTCCTTTTCCTTTCAACCCTCTCTCTCTCTCTGTCTCTCTCTGTCTCTCTCTGTCTCTCTCTCTCTGTCTCTCTCTGTCTCTCTCTCTCTGTCTCTCTCTGTCTCTCTCTGTCTCTCTCTGTCTCTCTCTCTCTGTCTCTCTCTCTCTGTCTCTCTCTCTCTGTCTCTCTCTCTCTGTCTCTCTCTCTCTGTCTCTCTCTGTCTCTCTCTGTCTCTCTCTGTCTCTCTCTGTCTCTCTCTGTCTCTCTCTGTCTCTCTCTGTCTCTCTCTCTGTCTCTCTCTCTGTCTCTCTCTCTCTCTCTCTGTCTCTCTCTGTCTCTCTCTCTGTCTCTCTCTCTGTCTCTCTCTCTCTCTCTCTCTCTCTCTCTCTCTCTCTCTCTCTCTCTCTCTCTCTCTCTCTCTCTCTCTCTCTCTCTCTCTCTCTCTCTCTCTCTCTCTTTCTCTTTCTCAATTCAATTCAATTGACTTTATTGACATGGCAAGTTCATTATTACTTACATTGTCAAAGTATACATATCGAAAAATAAAAATAAAATATATATGTATATATATACAAAATATATATATATTTATATATAAATGGACATGGGATCACCATTAACAACAACTACAACAACAATATTAATCAGAACAACAATAAATTAAATCAACGGTAGTAGACCAGTGTCAACATGACTTGAGAAGACATATGACCTGGTATGAAAGACAAAACAAAACTAAGCTAAATGGGAAATATTATCAACATTACTTTGCATTTTTCACTGGCTGTCCCTCAGGTTGTGGCAGGAGGACACATATTTGGCTGCCAAAACTGCACATTTTGGCTTTTCACCCAATAAATATTTGATTTTTTCTTCATCTTTTATAGTTTCAAATTCTTTGTATTGAGTTATAATTTTGGGAATGAAATATGCTCTTAGGTCTGAGTATTTGTCACAGTGTAGTAGGAAATGCATCTCTGTCTCTACCTCTCCCCTGGAGCAGAGTGAGCACAGCCTGTCCTCTCTGGGCAGCCAGGTTTGTCTGTGACGACCGGTCTCTATAGCCAGACTGTGCTCACTGAGTCTGTACCTAGTCAATGTTTTCCTCAGTTTTCTATCAGTCACAGTGGTCAGATAGTCTGCCACCATGTACTGTCTGTTTAGAGCCAAATAGCATTGAAGTTTACTTAGATTTTTTGTGGTGTCTTTCCAATAGGTTATATATTTTTATTTTTGTTTTGTGATGATTTGGTTGGGCCAGATTTTCTGAGGGCTGTCCCGAGGCTCTATGGGGTTGGTTTGGGTTGGTGAACTGAGCCTCAGAACCAGCTGGCTGAGGGGACTCTTCTCTGGTTTCATCTCTTGACATTGTAGAGCTGTGTGATGGAATGTTTTAGGGTCACTTGTTTTTAGATGGTTGTAAAATTTGATGGCTCTTTTTTCTATTTTCTTTTTTCCAATTCATTAATGTAGATGTTAAATAATGTTGGACTTATTGGGCAGCCCTGTTTCACTCCCCGCCCCTGAGAGAAGAAGTCTGTTTGCTTGTTGCCAATTTTAACCGCACATTTGTTTTTAGTGTACATTGATTTAATAAAATCATATGTTTTCCCTCCAATACCACTTTCTATTAGTTTATAAAAAAGACCTTCGTGCCAAATTGAATCAAATGCTTTCTTGAAATCTACAAAACACGAGTAGATTTTGCCTTTGTTTTGGTTAACTTGTTTATCAATTAGAGTGTGGAGGGTGTAAATGTGGTCTGTTGTATGATAATTTTTTAGAAATCCAATCTAGCTTCTGCTCAGGACGTTGTGTTCGTCAAGGAAATGATGTAGTCTGCTATTTATAATACTGCAGAGAATTTTCCCCAAGTTGCTGTTAACGCAAATTCCTCTGTAATTATTTGGGTCAAATTTGTCTCCATTTTTATAGATTGGTGTGATCAATCCCTGGTTCCAAATATCGGGGAAAATACCTGCAGTGAGGATAATGTTGAGTTTGAGTATAGCCAATTTGAATTTGTGGTCTGTATATTTGATCATTTCATTTAAAATACCATCTCTCTCTGTCTCTCTCTCTCTCTCAGCCTATTGGAACTCACTACAAAGACCTGTGTTTGTTACAGGTAGAGTTGTCTCATCAGCCTGTAACAGGTAGAGTTGTCTCATCAGACTCTTACAGGTAGAATTGTCTCATCAGACTGTAACAGGTAGAGTTGTCTCATCAGACTGTTACAGGTAGCGCTGTCTCATCAGACTGTAACAGGTAGCGCTGTCTCATCAGACTGTTAGAGGTAGAGTTGTCTCATCAGACTGTAACAGGTAGAGTTGTCTCATCACACTGTTAGAGGTAGAGTTGTCTCATCAGACTGTAACAGGTAGAGTTGTCTCATCAGACTGTAACAGGTAGAGTTGTCTCATCAGACTGTTACAGGTAGAGTTGTCTCATCAGACTGTAACAGGTAGAGTTGTCTCATCAGACTGTAACAGGTAGAGTTGTCTCATCAGACCGTTACAGGTAGAGTTGTCTCATCAGACTGTAACAGGTAGAGTTGTCTCGTCAGACTGTTACAGGTAGAGTTGTCTCATCAGACTGTTACAGGTAGCGCTGTCTCATCAGACTGTAACAGGTAGAGTTGTCTCATCAGACTGTTAAAGGTAGAGTTGTCTCATCAGACTGTAACAGGTAGAGTTGTCTCATCAGACTGTAACAGGTAGAGTTGTCTCATCAGACTGTTAGAGGTAGAGTTGTCTCATCAGACTGTAACAGGTAGAGTTGTCTCATCAGACTGTAACAGGTAGAGTTGACTCATCAGACTGTTACAGGTAGAGTTGTCTCATCAGACTGTTAGAGGTAGAGTTGTCTCATCAGACTGTAACAGGTAGAGTTGTCTCATCAGACTGTTACAGGTAGAGTTGTCTCATCAGACTGTAACAGGTAGAGTTGTCTCATCAGACTGTAACAGGTAGAGTTGTCTCATCAGACTGTTACAGGTAGCGCTGTCTCATCAGACTATAACAGGTAGAGTTGTCTCATCAGACTGTTGGAGGTAGAGTTGTCTCATCAGACTGTAACAGGTAGAGTTGTCTCATCAGACTGTTACAGGTAGCGCTGTCTCATCAGACTGTTAGAGGTAGAGTTGTCTCATCAGACTGTAACAGGTAGAGTTGTCTCATCAGACTGTAACAGGTAGAGTTGTCTCATCAGACTGCAACAGGTAGAGTTGACTCATCAGACTGTTGGAGGTAGAGTTGTCTCATCAGACTGTAACAGGTAGAGTTGTCTCATCAGACTGTTACAGGTAGAGTTGACTCATCAGACTGTTACAGGTAGAGTTGACTCATCAGACTGTTACAGGTAGAGTTGACTCATCAGACTGTAACAGGTAGAGTTGTCTCATCAGACTGTAACAGGTAGAGTTGTCTCATCAGACCGTTACAGGTAGAGTTGTCTCATCAGACTGTTACAGGTAGAGTTGTCTCATCAGACTGTAACAGGTATAGTTGTCTCATCAGATTATAACAGGTAGAGTTGTCTCATCAGACTGTTAGAGGTAGAGTTGTCTCATCAGACTGTTAGAGGTAGAGTTGTCTCATCAGACTGTTAGAGGTAGAGTTGTCTCATCAGACTGTAACAGGTAGAGTTGTCTCATCAGACTGTAACAGGTAGAGTTGTCTCATCAGACTGTTACAGGTAGAGTTGTCTCATCAGACTGTAACAGGTAGAGTTGTGTCATCAGACTGTAACAGGTAGAGTTGTCTCATCAGACTGTTACAGGTAGAGTTGTCTCATCAGACTGTAACAGGTAGAGTTGTCTCATCAGACTGTTACAGGTAGAGTTGTCTCATCAGACTGTTACAGGTAGAGTTGTCTCATCAGACTGTAACAGGTAGAGTTGTCTCATCAGACTGTTACAGGTAGAGTTGTCTCATCAGACTGTAACAGGTAGAGTTGTCTCATCAGACTGTAACAGGTGGAGTTGTCTCATCAGACTGTTACAGGTAGAGTTGTCTCATCAGACTGTAACAGGTAGAGTTGTCTCATCAGACTGTTACAGGTAGAGTTGTCCCATCAGACTATTAGAGGTAGAGTTGTCTCATCAGACTGTAACAGGTAGAGTTGTCTCATCAGACTATTAGAGGTAGAGTTGTCTCATCAGACTGTTAGAGGTAGAGTTGTCTCATCAGACTGTTAGAGGTAGAGTTGTCTCATCAGACTGTAACAGGTAGAGTTGTCTCATCAGACTGTTACAGGTAGAGTTGTCTCATCAGACTGTAACAGGTAGAGTTGTCTCATCAGACTGTTGGAGGTAGAGTTGTCTCATCAGACTGTTACAGGTAGAGTTGTCTCATCAGACTGTAACAGGTAGAGTTGTCTCATCAGACTGTTAGAGGTAGAGTTGTCTCATCAGACTATTAGAGGTAGAGTTGTCTCATCAGACTGTAACAGGTAGAGTTGACTCATCAGACTGTTAGAGGTAGAGTTGTCTCATCAGACTGTAACAGGTAGAGTTGTCTCATCAGACTGTTACAGGTAGAGTTGTCTCATCAGACTATTAGAGGTAGAGTTGTCTCATCAGACTGTAACAGGTAGAGTTGTCTCATCAGACTGTAACAGGTAGAGTTGTCTCATCAGACTGTAACAGGTAGAGTTGTCTCATCAGACTGTAACAGGTAGAGTTGTCTCATCAGACTGTAACAGGTAGAGTTGTCTCATCAGACTGTTACAGGTAGAGTTGTCTCATCAGACTGTAACAGGTAGAGTTGTGTCATCAGACTGTAACAGGTAGAGTTGTCTCATCAGACTGTTACAGGTAGAGTTGTCTCATCAGACTGTAACAGGTAGAGTTGTCTCATCAGACTGTTACAGGTAGAGTTGTCTCATCAGACTGTTACAGGTAGAGTTGTCTCATCAGACTGTAACAGGTAGAGTTGTCTCATCAGACTGTTACAGGTAGAGTTGTCTCATCAGACTGTAACAGGTAGAGTTGTCTCATCAGACTGTAACAGGTGGAGTTGTCTCATCAGACTGTTACAGGTAGAGTTGTCTCATCAGACTGTAACAGGTAGAGTTGTCTCATCAGACTGTTACAGGTAGAGTTGTCCCATCAGACTATTAGAGGTAGAGTTGTCTCATCAGACTGTAACAGGTAGAGTTGTCTCATCAGACTATTAGAGGTAGAGTTGTCTCATCAGACTGTTAGAGGTAGAGTTGTCTCATCAGACTGTTAGAGGTAGAGTTGTCTCATCAGACTGTAACAGGTAGAGTTGTCTCATCAGACTGTTACAGGTAGAGTTGTCTCATCAGACTGTAACAGGTAGAGTTGTCTCATCAGACTGTTGGAGGTAGAGTTGTCTCATCAGACTGTTACAGGTAGAGTTGTCTCATCAGACTGTAACAGGTAGAGTTGTCTCATCAGACTGTTAGAGGTAGAGTTGTCTCATCAGACTATTAGAGGTAGAGTTGTCTCATCAGACTGTAACAGGTAGAGTTGACTCATCAGACTGTTAGAGGTAGAGTTGTCTCATCAGACTGTAACAGGTAGAGTTGTCTCATCAGACTGTTACAGGTAGAGTTGTCTCATCAGACTATTAGAGGTAGAGTTGTCTCATCAGACTGTAACAGGTAGAGTTGTCTCATCAGACTGTAACAGGTAGAGTTGTCTCATCAGACTGTAACAGGTAGAGTTGTCTCATCAGACTGTAACAGGTAGAGTTGTCTCATCAGACTGTAACAGGTAGAGTTGTCTCATCAGACTGTAACAGGTAGAGTTGTCTCATCAGACTGTAACAGGTAGAGTTGTCTCATCAGACTGTAACAGGTAGAGTTGTCTCATCAGACTGTAACAGGTAGAGTTGTCTCATCAGACTGTAACAGGTAGAGTTGTCTCATCAGACTGTTACAGGTAGCGCTGTCTCACTGCAATTCAGTTGACATGGAATAGCAACTTTTACTATATCTGCAGCAGCCTCACTAGCAGTTCACTCACTTGTTTGATATTGGCTGAGCCTAAGATAGAGAATTACATTTTTTAAACTTTATTTAACTAGGCAAGTCAGTTAAGAACATTAAGAACAAATTCTTATTTACATTGACGGCTTTACCGGGGAACAGTGAGTGTTGGTTAGAGTGTTGGGCCAGTAACCAGCAGGTAGCCTAGTGGCTACCACACTCTAACCACTAGGCTACCTGCTGTTTACTGGCCCAACACTCTAACCACTAGGTTACCTGCTGGTTACTGGTCCAACACTCTAACCACTAGGCTACCTGCTGGTTATTGGCCCAACACTCTAACCACTAGGCTACCTGCTGCATGTGTAAATACCTCTACTACAGTAGATCCCTTCTCATATCAAGGTTGGGACATTCACAGTATAATAAACTCATTATTATTGGATTTATTGCTGTCTACAGCTTAGTTCTTTTAATAATGTTGCCAACGCCAGTCAATACAAAAATCCCCTTTCATTCATATCAATCTCATTTCAATCTAAAGGCCAAGACTAAATTAAGTTCTTTGTATGGGTCTCTATTGAATAGTAAGGTTTCTTGTTAAGCAATTTTTCCAGGTGGGTTTTTTCAGCTCTATTGGCTTCAATCCCCTTCTATGAGGATCATGAAAGGCAACAGTGACTTAAAATTCTGTGTGTGTGTGTGGTGTGTGTGAGCAAGCGTGTATGTGTAAGCGTGCGCGCACATGTGTTTGTGCGTGTATATATGTGTGTGTGTGTAACCTTGCCCTGAGGCATTACTATTGTATTAGCAGTTGGAACATGTAGCCTTCACCTTTACTCTCGACTCAACGTCCAACATAACACAGACACACTTCTTATGTACTTCTTCAACTCTGTCAGCCTTTGCTTTGGCTCCCCCTCCAGCCTTCCCTTTGGCTCCCCCTCCAGCCTTTGCTTTGGCTCCCCCTCCAGCCTTCCCTTTGGCTCCCCCTCCTGTCCAGCTCAGGCTTTCTGCATCAACGGCCTTCTAGCTGCTGCCGAACCTACAGCTGGCAAACGCCCTTCACTCATTAACACCGGAATTGTCTTGTCATCATTACACACACCTGGATCCAATCGCCACTCTATCACTGTATATATACTCCCTCTGCCCTTTGTCTTTGTCGGTCATTGGAAATGTTACTTGTTTTCCTGAGAGGAATCTTGCCTACTATTCCCTGATTACTTTATATTTTGTACTTTGGGTTCGCCCTGTGCCTGTTTGTTTATGAAGATATATTTTGAGCACAACAGCGTTTGGGTTTCGTCCTGCTTTGCTCTATGATGCTTAAATAAACTCAGTAGTTTTAAACCTGCGACTGCCTCCTGCCTCCTGCCTACAGCTCTCTACACTAGTGACAGAATGACCGACCTAAGAAAACAGGAAGTAGCAGGACATCCCGACCTCTCCACTGTAGGAGTGAACTTGTGCCTGGAGCGCCTCAGGACTGCCATGGACGAGGTGCTCCGGGCCGCACGCTAACTGCAGGATACACCACCACCTTCCCAGCTCCCCTTCGTGGTTCCAGCCACCCCACCACCATCTACATCACCCGGTCTGATCAGCAACATCTACCTGCCCCTTTCGGAGCGGTCTGACAGCACCTCCAGCTCATTGTAGGCAGTTTCTCCTGCATTGTGACCTCCACCTCGCCCTCCATGCCGGAACGGCCTCCGAGAGGGACAAGGTGGCCCTTGTGATCTCGGTGCTGACAGGCCGGGCTCTGGAGTGGGCGCACGCCGTCTGGGAGAGGAACGGACCAGAAATGCAGTCCTATGAGCGCTTCACCAAACTCTTCCGTGCCATCTTCAATCACCCTACAGAGGGCCGAGAGGGAGGTGAGCATCCCCATCTACGTCAGGGGTCCAGGACAGCGTCGGCGTACACTCTGGTTTTCGGACGATGGCTGCGTCCACTGGCTGGAACGACCAGGCCCTGTTGACGTTTTTCCACAGCGGGCTACAGGCTTAGGACCTCACGCTGGACCAGCTCATCACCATGGCCATCCGCCTGGATAATCTCCTGCGCGCCCGTCGCCGCCCATCCCGGGGGTTTGGGTCTCTCCCAGGAACCACCAGCGAGACTGAGCCCACAACACACTTTCCCCCTGAGGAACATCAACGCCGCCGTCAACAGGGTCTCTGCTCCTACTGCGTGTAGTTGGACCACCCCTGGAACACCTGTCCCAGAAGGAGAACCAGGCGAGGAAGCGACAGGCCAAGGAGCGCTCCTGCACCTTCCCAGGTAAGCGTGGCCGTGCCTTGCTCCTCTATCCACCCAGCCCGTCCTCCTCCCTGTCACCTTCCCTGACTATTCTGGCCCCCCACTGAGTCCTGCTCTAGTGAACTCAGGTGCTGCAGGCAACTTCCTAGACCGGTGTGTGGCCTTATCATTACGCATTCCTCTAGTCCCTTTACAACCCCCTATTCCAGTCCTTGCCCTAGACAATCGTCCCCTAGGAACAGGACTGTTGCGCCAGACCACGATTCCCATTTCCCACAGTTACTCACAACCACCATGAACACACCACTTTCCTCCTCTTAGACTCTCCTGCACTTCTCCTGTCTTATCCGGTGTCCTGTGTGAATTTAAGTATGCTCTCTCTAATTCTCTCTTTCTCTCTTTCTTTCTCGCTCTGAGGACCTGAGCCCTAGAACCATGCCTCAGGACTACCTGGCATGATGACTCCTTGCTGTCCACAGTCCACCTGGCCGTGCTGCTGCTCCAGTTTCAACTGTTCTGCCTGCGGCTGTGGAACCCTGACCTGTTCACCGGATGTGCTGCTACCTGTCCCGGACCTGCTGTTTTCAACTCTCTAGAGAAAGCAGGAGCGGTAGAAATACTCTCAATGATCGGCTATGAAAAGCCAACTGACATTTACTCCTGAGGTGCTGACCTGTTGCACCCTCGACAACCACTGTGATTATTATTATTTGACCCTGCTGCTCATCAATGAACATTTGAACATCTTGGCCATGTTCTGTTATAATCTCCACCCGGCACAGCCAGAAGAGGACTGGCCACCCCACATAGCCTGGTTCCTCTCTAGGTTTCTTCCTAGGTTCTGGCCTTTATAGGGAGTTTTTCTAGCCACCGTGCTTCTACATCTGCTTTGCTTACTGTTTGCGGTTTTAGGCTGGGTTTCTGTACAGCATTTTGTGACATCAGCTGATGTAAGAAGGGCTTTATAAATACATTTGATTGAAGATGGAGAGAAAGGTAGAGTAAGAGGGGAGATAAAGAGAGAAAGGGGAGAGAATGCGAAATTAGAGGAGAGACTAGAGGAGTGGGATAACAGCCCTGTTTGAAGTGATAATGGAACATCTATATAACATTATGCCTAGAGTTAATGTGAATGATGAATCCAGCTCAGTTCAGGCATGTCTTCCAAATCTGAAGACTCCATGTTGTGGAGTGTGATTAAAATAGTAACTCACTGTCATTGTCAACAATCAGCACTTTTTAGAGGAACTCCTTTCAACATCTCTTCTCCAATTATTAATGACAAAGTAGTCTACCACTAGAACTGAGTTTAAATTAAAGGTACAACATGAAAATGTGTAGCAGAAAACTAAGCTACTTATAGTGCTTACTGTATATGGCCAATGTAAAAAACATTGCGAACAGTTCTTTAACCAATATTTTACTACTGCTACTACCATCACCACCACTACTACTATTACTACTACTATCACCATCACTACTACTACTATCACCATCACTACCACTACTACGACTAAATGACCATGCTGGTCATTTATGAACATTTGAACATCTTGGCCATGTTCTGTTATAATCTCCACCCGGCACAGCCAGAAGAGGACTGGCCACCCCTCATAGCCTGTTTCCTCTCTAGGTTTCTTCCTAGGTTTTGGCCTTTCTAGGGAGTTTTTCCTAGCCACCGTGCTTCTACACCTGCATTGCTTGCTGTTTGGGGTTTTAGGCTGGGTTTCTGTACAGCACTTTGAGATATCAGCTGATGTAAGAAGGGCTTTATAAATACATTTGATTTGATTTTGATTTGACTACTCTCTACATTGACCACGTTTTTCTTGATCGCCATGACACACAACTGATACACTCCCACTGTTGCCAATGCAGCGTACTACATCGGCCATCCAAGCAGCATGTTAGTGAGGCAGCAACATGCACACCTGGTGTCTTTAGAACTTTCCATAAAATTTCAGTCTATTTCCAAGTATAACCTGGTAATGGGTCTACTAAGGTAGCTGCTAGGATTCTAGGTGGCTGTGCAGTATACCACACCTCTCCATGTTATGTGCATGTTTCCTGTTTCACTGGTCAGGTTAAGAATGGCCCATTCATTCATGCAGTCTGCTTGGCTTTCATGTGGCTCTGAAACACGGACCAGGCAAATATTCATAACATCCCATGTTAACAGAGCCTGTCTGTGTGTGCTCCAGCCCTCCAACGTGCAGGCTCACGCACGGTGCTCACACACGACCAGGGAAATAATCAGGAATGGCACCCCACCTCTGGCATTGAAAAAGGTTATCCAGCTACCATCCCCCCATCAACTCTGAAGGCTTACAACAATAATATATACACACACACACACACACACACACACACACACACACACACACACACACACACACACACACACTCCCCATTCTTCTATCACCAGTGCCGTTGAGTATGAGAGCTTTACATAAATAAACCCAGATCTTTTCCTGTAGCTCCAGTTACATGGGGAGGACAGAGTGGGTTAAAGGGCTGGAAGATGGTTTGATGTAGATATAGTTGGAAAGAGGTGAGGAAGGAGAGTATTGTTTAGATAGATGGTATTTTGGGGATTGACCAAGGGAGTATTGCTTATAGAGCTCCGAGACAGGATTGAGTCGAGGGACAGACCTGGGAAGGGTACCAAAACATTTCTGCAGCGTTGAAGGTCCCCAAGAACATAGTGGCCTCCAACATTCTTAAATGGAAGAAGTTTGTAACCACCAAGACTCCGCCGGGCCAAACTGAGCAATCGGGGGAGAAGGGCCTTGGTCAGGGAGGTACATAACTTCAGAGTTCCTCTGTGGAGATGGGAGAACCTTCCAGAAGGGCAACCATCTCTGCAGCACTCCGTCAATCCGAACTTTATGGTAGAGTGGCCAGATGGAAGCCACTCCTCAGTGAATGACACGACAGCCCACTTACAGTTTGCCAAAAGGCACCTAAAGACACTCAGACCGTGAGAAACAAGATTATCTGGTCTGATGAAACCATGATTGAACTCTTTGGCCTGAATGCCAAGCGTCACATTTGGAGGAAACTTGGCACCATCCCTACGGTGATGGGCTTTGCAAGGAAGAATGGGAGAAACTCCCGAAATACAGGTGTGCCAAGCTTGTAGCGTCATACACAAGACTCAAGACTGTAATCGCTGCCAAAGGTGCTTCAACAAAGTACTGAGTAAAGAGTCTGAATACTTATGTAAATGTGATATTTCAGGTTGTTATTTTTAATTTAAAAAAATTTAAATCTAAAAAACTGTTTTTTGCTTCGTCATTATGGGGTATTTTGTGTAGATTGATGAGGGAAAAAAACTATTTGGAATAGAATAAGTCTATAACGTAACAAAATGTGGGAAAAGGGGATTGAGAAGGGCAACGAGAGCTCGGCATGGAAGAGATAAAAGACAAGAAGCAAAGAATAGGGCTCTGGTCCAAAGTGTTTAAATCTGAAACATTTCAGTCATACAGTCATCTCAAGGCAGCTAGGTAATACAACCGCACATCAGTCATAGTAAGTCAAACTTTCCTCAATAAAGCCGCTATCAGCCAAGTCAGTGCTACTAAGAGAAGAAAAGTGCTAGTGTTAGTGCAAGAAAGGCAAGTATAACTTTAAGCTGTAATTTTCTACTGTTTTTTTGTGCACAATATAGGGAATAGGGGTGCCGTTGAGATTCATGTGTTCTTTCTCGTGAAGCCAGTATTCCAGGTGATAGAAATATTATTCTGATTAACTGACTCAGTGAGGTGTTGTGACCGGTTTTGCACCCCGGACCACAACGTGAGGCAGCGGTACAGTGATAAATGACGTCCCCCTGTGATTACCTGTTCCCATCAGGTGAGTTCCCTGAGATCGGTCTGAGAAAACACCAGCTGTTGTAGTGACTTTCCTCTCTCTATGTGTCCATGTATTTTATTAATGTCAATGAATATTAAGCCTATTCAGACATCCATAACTACATAATTATATTGTATCCTGTCATTAATTTGATCCATCCATATTCATAAATTGTAACATCTGCTTTAACAGCTGCCAAACACTACTGGTTGGTTGCTTTCTTTGGATGATGATAAGAAGCTTAGGCCGCTCTAATGCTACTTGATGCCTCTTCTTAGCTCTAAGTACATTTCTGAAAATTACTAGTATGTTAAACTTATGATACAAACTAAGGAATATTGGGATGTTAGCTCCAGGTAGAAATGTCCTTTCTCTAAAAAGTTGCCCTTAGGCATAGATCTAGGATCAGTTTACCTATTTCCCACAAAACTGACCTAAGATCAGAATCAAGGGGTACCCAGATAGCACATAACGTTCTGAGAACCATATGTATCTTAGAGCTTGGTGAGAGTGTGGTTGTCCTATCGTTATTTTGCATACAACCTTCCCACATATTTCTGGGAATGGTGCAGGATAGTTGCTTGGCATTGGTACATTCTTAGCAAATTTATATGGAACTTGACAAGAAAACGTTACCAACTTGGTATTTCTTTACTTTAACATGGTTACATTTATTTTAAATTTGGTTAATGTTCTATGAAAATTCTCCAACTGGTTTGACATTGGGAATGTTCTCAATTAGTTCAGAGAATGTTAAGAAACAACGTTCTTCTGTGGGAATTTCAGTACTTCAACATAACGTTTCCTACAGGTTTCCTTGTGGTTCTATTTAAAGTCATGCTCTCAAATTGTTCCGAGAACATTAGGAAAACTTTACATAAAAAACATAAGAAAACTTTAGTAACGTTCTAAGAATCCTATTTTAAAGGGAGTGGCTCGTAATCCATGACCAGATCTTTTATTTCTGACGCTTCATGTCCGTGAGTGAGCAAATTCTCGCAGTATATCGCAGGAATTTGATTTCATGCCGAAACCGGATTAGATACATAGCTAGTTAAATCAGAGTTCAATGCCAAAAATATGAAATTCCCAAAGTCACAAAAAAATATATATAAGATTTTGTCATGAGTTCAGTACCATTTGCTTGATTTTGCAGACCCTTGACTATGGTGTATCTTCATTAGCTAGCTAGCTAACGTTAGCTACCTAGCTATCAAGCTCTAGTCCAATGGAAACCAATGGAAACCGATGCTGGCTACGTGCATAGCTAGATGACCAAATCAAATTACAACAAGTACAGTACAACAAGTCGAGTACAACAAGTTACCTTGAAATGCTTACTTACAAGCCCTTAACCAACAGTGAAGTTCAAGAAGAGTTAATATACAGGGGGTACTGGTACCGAGTCAGTGTACGGGGGTACAGGTTAGAGTTTATTTGTACATGTAGGTAGGGGTGAAGTGACTATGCATAGATAATAAACAGTGAGTAGCAGCAGTGAGGAGGGGGGGGGGGGGGGTCAATGTAACATTCGATTAATTGCTCTGCAGTCTTATGGCTTGGGGGTAGAAGCTGTTAAGGAGCCTTTTGGTCCTAGACTTGGCGCTCCGGTACTGCTTGCAATGCGGTAGCAGAGAAAACAGTCTATGACTGGGGACTGGAGTCTGACAATTTTATGAGCTTTCCTCTGTATGCGAATTGGAGTGGGTCTAGAGTATCCGGGAGGATGCTGTTGATGTGAGCCATGACCAGCCTTTCAAAGCACTTCATGGCTACAGACGTGAGTGCTACGGGGCGGTAATCATTTAGGCAGGTAACCTTTGCTTCCTTGAGCACAAGGACTATGGTGGTCTGCTTGAAACATGTAGGTATTATAGACTCAGTCAGGGAGAGGTTGAAAATGTCAGTGAAGACACTTGCCAGTTGGTCAACGCATGCTTTGAGTACATGTCCTGGTGATCCATCTGGCCTCGCGGCTTTGTGAATGTTGACCTGTTTAAAAGTCTTGCTCACATCCGCTACCAAGAGCGTTATCACACAGTCAATTGCTTGCCTCGAAGCGAGCATAAAAGGCAGTACCACTCTCCTTGCCGTGAGCACGGAGAGTTAGCTCCGCCAACCTCCCCGTGTAACCTCCCCGTGTGCCCCCCCCCAAAAAAAAATTGAGTGGCTTCTCGGGCTTCCGTCGATGACTTGCCTCCTCATATCGTCGCCATTCCGCCTTCGCTGCTTTAATCTCCTCCTTTGGACGGCGATATTCTCCAGCCTGCCTCCAGGGTCCTTTACCGTCCAGAATCTCCTGCATTCGTCCCTTTTTCCACGCTGCTTGGTCCATTGGTGGTGGGTAGTTCTGTTCAGAGGAGCTAACCTACAACACATCTAACACAGTCAGTTCAAACTGAAGCTGGAAAGACTGAAAACTAGCTGCAATTTGTTTAGTTTTACGTTTTTTCAATTGACATTTCTTTGTTTATATCCATAAAAATTACGCCAGCTGATTCATGATTTTGACTGGCTGAGAAACGATGCCAGTCGTCCAGACTCACGACATGTTCATTACTATGGGACAGCTGGAGATAGATGGAATATTGAAACAATGTTGCAAATGTCGGAGAGTCAGACAGCAAGTTTATACAAATCTCAGCTGTTGAAAACTAAATGTTATTCTAAAAGAAATGTGAGATAATGTCTAGATGCTTTTTATAGAGGAGATTACGTATATAAATAGCATAGCTGGGTTGATGAGACAGTGGATTGCACAGTCAGATGGAACAGAGTAAATAGGCATTTTAACATCACAGATTTAGCCGGTGTTAACTTGTGGAATAGACACCGCCTGGAATGCAGTTTTAACCAATCAACATTCAGGATTAGAGACACCCGTTGTATAATAGTCCACATTTTATCTGACATTTGGTTTGTAGTTCTTGCACAGGAAAGAAGTGGAGACTGTTTTCAGGGACCTACCAGATCACAACACAGTGAACAGTGAGGGGGAGATAAAAAATGATGCTTATGGAGAAATCAACCATACAACCACTAGGTGTCATCGTATACCGACAGATCAAAATGATTTCAACAGTACTTGATAGTCTACTAAAATCAAATCAAATGTTATTTGTGACATGCTTTGTAAACAACAGGTGGAGAGTGTTTTTAGGATGATACTAAGACACTGCCCAAACAAAAATCAACTCATAAAACTTTGCCTCAGCTGGTAATCATGACAGTTTGGTACCGCAAAGGAAAAACAGTGATGACGCTCAATGACATTGTTGCAAATGATGGGGAATAACCTATCGTGATGAGGCATCAACAATTGTGCACGCTTCACTCAAAAACACTGAATATGACTGTACATCAAATATTGCCATGGTAAAACGTTTTTGCCTGACACGATCACTAATTCTTTGCTAATATGTTGACATGCATAAAGTTATTTTTTTTTACCAATTCTAATGGTTGTTATAAGCGTAACTTGTAAAATATTAGCGTTATATCAACATACTCCTCACTCCCGTTTAACAACTCTAAATCACTTTGGCACAGTTCCAATTCAATCACTTGCATAAAACGTTTGAAAGGTCTATCATTTTCATCAAACACAATCAAAGTTTAACATGGGCCCTAGATGCCTTCAATTGCCCAACTTTTTTTTACGTGTTATTGTGCACCAGAGGCATAACTTGAAACAACATGATATAGGTTAATTAAATAATCAAAAGAAAAATGTGATTATTTATTACCCTATGTGGTTATAAGTATTTAGGCATATCATGTGAAATATAGGTAATGTGAAATAATTTTCAAAAGCGCAAGAGATACTGTTGCATGTAGGTCTAGATTATTTATGGATTGATCACATAGAAATATCAAAACATTCTTTCAACAACTCCAAAGCAATTGCATGTGGTGCAGGAACCACTGACTCACTGCTTTTTTTCTACTTTTAAGACACCTGCTGGCAACTCTTAACTGGTTCGATCACCTTATGAAGTGTTCTACATATCTGTCGACTAGGTGGGTCTCTTATGACTAAAGGCTTCATGCATAGCTTATATTTTTACCCATAAGAGTAGGAGACAGAGTAAATGTCTATATTCTCAGCACTTATGCCAAATGTTCTACTCTGAGACGCTTTGTGGATACGGGCCATGGGTCCCTATCCACAAAGCATCTCACAAAATGTCATAGGAATCCTTATTTAAGACTTAAAAAACTTTCACAGGAAAGATTGTGAAGACGCTCAGTAGACAGGTTTGCATTGACCCAGGTTTATTCGACAAAAGCAATGACGCAATAAAAAAATAATTGCGACATGTGTAATGGAAACGGCAAATATAGGATACATTTCCTAAAGATCGACACCATTTTTATCCGTTCGAAAGGGGTGGGTTTTTCTTCTGTTTAACTTTATTTATTGCGACAAATGAGGATCGAAACAGTGTTTTTCAAATAAATGATGACTGCAGAATCATTTTGAAGGTATGCGGGGCACGTGATGTCACCTCAATTGATTGGACATGATTTGGAAAGGCAGACACCTCTCTATATAAGGTCCCACAGTTGACAGTGCATGTCAGTTTTTTAACTGACAGTTGTTTAACACTGTTTTGGTTACTACATGAATCCATATGTACTATATCATAGTTTTGATGTCTTCACTATTATTCAACAATGTAGAAAATAGTCAAAATAAAGAAAAACCCTTGAATGAGTAGGTGTGTCCAAACTTTTGGACTATGGAGATTTTTAGGATGACAATAAAAAGGAATAGAGCTAAGCACAGACAAAATCCTAGAGGGAAACCTGGTTCAGTCTGCTTTCCAACAGACACTGGGCGACAAATTCACACTTCAGCAGGTCAATAACCTTAAACACAAGGCCAAATATACACTGGAGTTGCTTAGCAAGATGACATTGACTGTTCTTTTCCTATAGTCCACGATCAGCTACTTTGTCTTGCTCACATTGAGGGAGAGGTTGTTGTCCTGGCACCACACTGTCAGGTCTCTGACCTCCTCCCTATAGGCTGTCTCATCGTTGAGGGAGAGGTTGTTGTCCTGGCACCACACTGTCAGGTCTCTGACCTCCTCCCTATAGACTGTCTCATCGTTGAGGGAGAGATTGTTGTCCTGGCACCACACTGTCAGGTCTCTGACCTCCTCCCTATAGGCTGTCTCATCGTTGAGGGAGAGATTGTTGTCCTG
Source organism: Salvelinus fontinalis (assembly GCF_029448725.1). Lineage (NCBI taxonomy): Eukaryota > Metazoa > Chordata > Actinopteri > Salmoniformes > Salmonidae > Salvelinus > Salvelinus fontinalis. The sequence continues at coordinate 33,794,999 of NC_074699.1, forward strand.
GCACCACACTGTCAGGTCTCTGACCTCCTCCCTATAGGCTGTCTCATCGTTGAGGGAGAGATTGTTGTCCTGGCACCACACTGTCAGGTCTCTGACCTCCTCCCTATAGGCTGTCTCATCGTTGAGGGAGAGATTGTTGTCCTGGCACCACACTGTCAGGTCTCTGACCTCCTCCCTATAGGCTGTCTCATCGTTGAGGGAGAGATTGTTGTCCTGGCACCACACTGTCAGGTCTCTGACCTCCTTCCTATAGACTGTCTCATCGTTGAGGGAGAGGTTGTTGTCCTGGCACCACACTGTCAGGTCTCTGACCTCCTCCCTATAGGCTGTCTCATCGTTGAGGGAGAGGTTGTTGTCCTGGCACCACACTGTCAGGTCTCTGACCTCCTCCCTATAGACTGTCTCATCGTTGAGGGAGAGGTTGTTGTCCTGGCACCACACTGTCAGGTCTCTGACCTCCTCCCTATAGACTGTCTCATCGTTGAGGGAGAGGTTGTTGTCCTGGCACCACACTGTCAGGTCTCTGACCTCCTCCCTATAGGCTGTCTCATCGTTGAGGGAGAGGTTGTTGTCCTGGCACCACACTGTCAGGTCTCTGACCTCCTCCCTATAGACTGTCTCATCGTTGAGGGAGAGGTTGTTGTCCTGGCACCACACTGTCAGGTCTCTGACCTCCTCCCTATAGACTGTCTCATCGTTGAGGGAGAGGTTGTTGTCCTGGCACCACACTGTCAGGTCTCTGACCTCCTCCCTATAGGCTGTCTCATCGTTGAGGGAGAGGTTGTTGTCCTGGCACCACACTGTCAGGTCTCTGACCTCCTCCCTATAGACTGTCTCATCGTTGAGGGAGAGGTTGTTGTCCTGGCACCACACTGTCAGGTCTCTGACCTCCTCCCTATAGACTGTCTCATCGTTGAGGGAGAGGTTGTTGTCCTGGCACCACACTGTCAGGTCTCTGACCTCCTCCCTATAGACTGTCTCATCGTTGTGGGTGATCAGGCCTATCACTGTTGTGTCATCAGCAAACTGAATGATGGTGTTGGAGTCGTGCTTGGCCACGCAGTCATGGGTAAACTAAGCACGCACCCCTGAGGGGCCCCAGTTGGATCCAGTTGCAGAGGGAGGTGTTTAGTCCATGGGTCCCTAGTTTAGTGATGACCTTTGTGGGCACTATTATGCTGAACGCTTAGCTGTAGTCAATGAACAGCATTCTCGCATAGGTGTTCCTTTTGTCCAAATGGAAGGAAAGAAGAGGTGGTGTTTGCTCGGTTGCATCTTGGACATTGTACATTGAACTCGTCGTTATATCTGGTTGGAAAGCATACAAATGGATAGTGAACGGAGTGTATGGTTGATGAAACAGTGAAGCATCTATTGATGTATTGTTGTAAGCACTGGTATTTTATTTTATTTTATTTTTTTATTTTACCGTTATTTTACCAGGTAAGTTGACTGAGAACACGTTCTCATTTGCAGCAACGACCTGGGGAATAGTTACAGGGGAGAGGAGGGGGATGAATGAGCCAATTGTAAACTGGGGATTATTAGGTGACCATGATGGTTTGAGGGCCAGATTGGGAATTTATGTATGTGGAAGAGAGGGAAAGATTGATGTGTACGGTTGTTGAGGTAGGATAGGGGTGGGGGGGTGGGGATGTGAAAGGGATTTGGGGAATGGGGGAGGGTTTATAATAGTTAATAGGGCTCTAGTATAGGATTAGATAGGAGGGTTAAGTTTCTCTTAATGTTTGTTTCTTTATTCATTTAGTCTGTAAATTGTGATTGACTACACACTCCAGTACAGTAGGTGGCGACACGCACCTCTAACGTTTGTTTGCAGACCGCCATAATATTACAGAAGAAAATAAGCAGAAGAAGAAGAAGAAAAGCATAAGTGAAAAAGAAAGTATCAGCTGCGTGAGGCTACTGCAAAGTAGTGAACATTTCTAAATCATGGGCAAACTGTCTGTCTTTTTGTTTGTTCTTTCCTTTTGCACCATTGTCAATGCAGGTAATATGGACTATCTACTTTCTCTCAACTCATTTAAAGATGTGTTATGTTATACAATGTTAAATCAAGAGTTTGGGACTATAGGTTATATCTGCATTTTTGTCAAAATGTGACCCGGTTCAGGAAACGAGTCGTATGTCGCAAGAGACTTCACAGGAGAGCATTTTTTGGCAGAAATGCCTTCTCGAACATGTGAACTTTCATGTGCCTTGATAACAAACTGGCATGCCATCTGTAAATACGAATACAATTGTTAAATTACGAGCCTTGTTGGTTAAGCCACAGACAAATAGAGCAAACTTCCCACTAACCATGATTGGCTGAGATAATGAGTGGGTTGGACATGCCGAGAGAGGAGAGAGGATTGGTCTGCCATATTCAAGGCTTCTGTCTATTTGATCTCGGTCAGTCTGTGTTGGTAATCCTGTCGAACACCACTTTTTTAATATATTGTGTAGTGGAGCTGCATAAGTGTTGCTCTCCACTTTCTGGAGGATCAAGTTTTGAAATCAGTGGAATTACAGTATGATAGCTAAAGAGATGGAGAAAACACCTGTCTCTGGATTACATCTTCAAACTAATGGCAACCGTGGTATGGCATTCCTGACAGGGAGACGCGTCCATCATGCATGATGATGTATGCAGGTAAGCGTTAGCTAGCTACATTTTCAGATATTACACAGTTCTAATTTTGACAGAAAGTGGTTTCATTTCGAGCTAAAGTGTACTGTTAGCTAGCTAGATAACTTCAGCTGGCTGGCTCCCTAGCGGAGGTTATTATTCGTTTCCCAGAGCTGTTTGCTTTTCTAGTTAGAGCCTAATGTTAGACATTGTTGGCACTTTGTTCGTTGTTTTTTAACTAGCTAATGTTAGCTGGCTGGCTCGTTAGCTAACGTTACGTGACGTGTGTCCAACACCCGTTGAATATGGCCGGTGTCAGTAAACGTCTGCAAAAAAGCGTAATGAAATTGTTGCCAGCTGAGCTGGTTAGGCTATTTTCATGGTATCCAGAGGTAAACAAATAGTCGGTCAGAGCGTCAAGTGTGCGCTCCGAGAGCGAAATGAGACGGGTGGGTCTTACAAGTTGTGCCACGACTTCCGCCAAAGTCGGTTCCTCTCCTTGTTCGGCCGGCGCTCGGCGATCGGCGTCGCCGGTCTTCTAGCCATCATCGATCCATTTTCCATTTTCCATTTGTTTTGTCTTGTCTTCTCACACACCTGGTCTCAATATCCCTCATTACATGTTGTGTATTTAACCCTCTGTTCCCCCCATGTCTTTGTGCGGAATTGTTTATTGTAAGTGCATGTGCACGTTTTCTCTGATGCGCAACGGGTTTATTACTCATTTATTTATTGTGCTGGTTTCCGGTGTTTTTATGAATAAAACTGCTCTGTTGATTACCCAGTTTTGCTCTCCTGCGCCTGACTTCCCTGCCGCCAGTTACGCACTCCCTTACAAGTTGATCAACTTTCAAAGCAGAATTACTTTCCTATTGTTCCTCAAATGCAGTGTATGATATACCATTTTGTAGCTTTGAGTCTCTACTTTTATCCAATGTAAAAAATAAAGCTACTTAAGACCAAATCCAGGTGGTGAGTCACAACCGTAGTTATTGACATAGCATTGCTCTGTTCAATATTCTCTACATAGATAGTACTCTAAATGCCCCAATTCATGTTGTTGAGTTGAAAAGAATTGAATTGCTGACACCAGTCATCTGCAGAGATAGGGCTCTACCTGTGCAGAGCACATGCCCCTTTTCCCTTCCAGTCTCCAAAGTGTCCTGCCCTTTTGGGTGGCGGCATAATTTCCCCCAAAATGTATTTTTGTTTGTAGTAATGTTTTGTCATTGTTGTTCGGACCCACTGTCCGCAGGTCGTCAAGTTTGCCACCCCTCACCCCCTACCCCTTCCATTGGTTGCGCCTGTTGATATGCTCTGTACTGAGCTTGGACACATCCCCGGTTGTGCATTCTTCCCCCCAGTCTGCCCTGCACAGATATGGCGGGCGCCCAGTATCCAAATGTGCATGACTTGATAGATGAGGTCACCAGTCGAGGGTGTGTAGCCAACTACCTAGTTCAAATATCAACAGTACTGCCACAGCAGCATAAGATTGAATTATCATTGATAACACTTGATTTAGCCTACATCATTATCAATATTCAGTCTGATTGGCTGATACAGCAGAGAGAGAGAGGCATAAAGACAGAGAGGTAAATCACAATCAGTGTAAAATACAGTTTTTGATTTACATCAATGATAAGCTGATAGCCCAACCTATTTTCCCAATGTCAATCATGTCTTTGGGAGGCACTAACTAGCTTTCTTACAATTTCTGATGGTGAGTGAGTATTGTTTTTTACATTTTGAACACTGCCTGGCACCATGCAAACCAATGAGGGTTTGAAACTTTAAAACCAATTATCTCAAAATCATAGTTTTGCAGATAAAACCTTATTGTCCCAAGCTCTCAATGTCCATAACTGTGGATAATATCACTCCTCTTTCAGGTTCAGGATCACATTCTCTGTGGGCATTTGCAACACACATCATCGGAGAGACGCCTTTCCCTGAGTTTACGGGTGTGGCGATGTTAGATGATGTTCAAGTGGGTTACTATGACTCCAACATAAAAGAATTTATCTACAGTGGACTTAACCAAACGGACAAAATACATGATGACGTAGCTCAGGACGGAGCTTATGTATTTGGAACTATGTACCAGACCATTAAAGAGAGATCCTTTCAGCTAAAGCACCACTTGAATCTCACAAGAGGTGTTCAAGTTCAGCAAAGAATGGCTGGCTGTGAGATGTTGGACAATGGTGAACCAGCCCAGATCATGTCAAAGAACACTTTCAATGCCATTTATACAGATCAAACATTATATTACAACATGACACATTTTACGTACTATGCTGGGAAACTACTACCAGGATGGGATGGGATGAGGCAAGCATATCTTAGAACACTTTATGAGAATGTTTACCTTCCTATTTGCATCAAAACAATGAAGACATTCCTGAAGAGAGAGAAGAACATTGTGATGCGTAAAGTTCCTCCCAGACTCAGGTTGATAAAGAAAGAGGTTTCTGGAGGGCTCCAGGTGAGCTGCCTGGCGTTTGATTTCTACCCCCGCCACATCAACCTGACCCTGCTGAGAGACGGCCAGCCAGTGGCAGAACAGGAGCTGACAGGGGGGGAGCTGCTGCCTAGTGGAGATGGGACCTACCAGCTGAGGAAGAGTCTGGAGGTCAGTACTGAGGAGCTAAAGAAGAGACACAACTACACCTGTACTGCCTCTCACCTCAGTCTGGACAACAAGCTGGATGTCAGTTGGGAGTCTGGGGCAGAGAGAGTTCACCTGTCCACCCTCTCAGTTCTACTGGTGATGCTGCTGATTGTTATTCTATTGGGTATTTTCATTTGTGTCAAAAGGAGGAGATGCACTGCATCATAGGTATTTGTCACAAGTTGCCAACATGGAGGACATTAACCTGTCTTCAGATTCTGCGACATAATGAACAGATCATCATTTACTGGGGGGAGGATTGGTCCAAAATAGGGGAGGTTTTGTTAAACTTCTTTTTTAAGTATTTTTTTGCTTTGGGGAGAGTTGTGAGTTTTTTTTTATTGGGCACAGGGGAGGGTAGCGCGTGTTTTTTTATTGGGCACAAGGGAGGTTAGTGTTTTTTTATTGGGCACAGGGGAGGGTAGCGTGTTTTTTGTTATTGGGCACAGGGGAGGGTAGCGTGTTTTTTGTTATTGAGCACAGGGGAGGGTAGCGTGTTTTTTGTTATTGGGCACAGGGGAGGGTAGCGTGTTTTTTGTTATTGAGCACAGGGGAGGGTAGCGTGTTTTTGTTATTGGGCACAGGGGAGGGTAGCGTGTTTTTTGTTATTGGGCACAGGGGAGGGTAGCGTGTTTTTTGTTATTGGGCACAGGGGAGGGTAGCGTGTTTTTGTTATTGAGCACAGGGGAGGGTAGCGTGTTTTTTGTTATGGGGCACAGGGGAGGGTAGCGTGTTTTTTGTTATTGGGCACAGGGGAGGTTAGAGTGTTTTTTGTTATGGGGCACAGGGGAGGTTAGCGTGTTTTTTGTTATTTGGCACAGGGGAGGGTAGCGTGTTTTTTGTTATGGGGCACTGGGGAGGGTAGCGTGTTTTTTGTTATGGGGCACAAGGGAGGGTAGCGTGTTTTTTGTTATTTGGCACAGGGGAGGGTAGCGTGTTTTTTGTTATTGGGAACAGGGGAGGGTAGCGTGTTTTTTGTTATTTGGCACAGGGGAGGGTAGCGTGTTTTTTGTTATTGGGCACAGGGGAGGGTAGCGTGTTTTTTGTTATTGGGCACAGGGGAGGGTGGCGTGTTTTTTGTTATTGGGCACAGGGGAGGGTAGCGTGTTTTTTGTTATTGGGCACAGGGGAGGGTAGCGTGTTTTTTGTTATTGGGCACAGGGGAGGGTAGCGTGTTTTTTGTTATTGGGAACAGGGGAGGGTAGCGTGTTTTTTGTTATTGGGCACAGGGGAGGGTAGCGTGTTTTTTGTTATTGGGAACAGGGGAGGGTAGCGTGTTTTTTGTTATTGGGCACAGGGGAGGGTAGCGTGTTTTTTGTTATTGGGCACAGGGGAGGGTAGCGTGTTTTTTGTTATTGGGCACAGGGGAGGGTAGCGTGTTTTTTGTTATTGGGAACAGGGGAGGGTAGCGTGTTTTTTGTTATTGGGAACAGGGGAGGGTAGCGTGTTTTTTGTTATTGGGCACAGGGGAGGGTAGCGTGTTTTTTGTTATTGGGAACAGGGGAGGGTAGCGTGTTTTTTGTTATTGAGCACAGGGGAGGGTGGCGTGTTTTTTGTTATTGGGAACAGGGGAGGGTAGCGTGTTTTTTGTTATTGGGAACAGGGGAGGGTAGCGTGTTTTTTGTTATTGGGCACAGGGGAGGGTAGCGTGTTTTTTGTTATTGGGAACAGGGGAGGGTAGCGTGTTTTTTGTAATTGGGAACAGGGGAGGGTAGCGTGTTTTTTGTTATTGGGAACAGGGGAGGGTAGCGTGTTTTTTGTAATTGGGAACAGGGGAGGGTAGCGTGTTTTTTGTTATTGGGCACAGGGGAGGGTAGCGTGTTTTTTGTTATTGGGCACAGGGGAGGGTAGCGTGTTTTTTGTTATTGGGCACAGGGGAGGGTAGCGTGTTTTATGTTATTGGGAACAGGGGAGGGTAGCGTGTTTTTTGTTATTGGGCACAGGGGAGGGTAGCGTGTTTTTTGTTATTGAGCACAGGGGAGGGTAGCGTGTTTTTTATAATATAATTTACATAATAATATAATTTCTTCCATCCTACTGTAGCCCTATTTCCTCATCTGCTTGCATGCTCCTCCCCTATTTCAAGCTGTTTTGGTAAATCCCTTATGTACTACGTTGGCATGGCCAAATGCAGGCTACTGTGCAACTCCCTATTCAGGTAGGATGCAATTTCTAACCTTAAATGCATTTATTTACATATTTAGAATAATTTGTTTACCATTATTGTATATCAATGCTGTTATTGTAAGCCTATTTATTAATTTAATAAGCAGAACCATGAGGTGGGACAATTATTGTTTTAGGAATGAAGTTTAAAAAACAATTTAAAAAAATGACTATAAAGTTTTGTATATGCTACACACCCAAACACAAGGAATAATGTTTTTGTAATTTGTTATAGGCTGTTAAGGACATGTAAATGTGGCTCATTTGGCCAATATCCCTCATTTATTGATGGCGCTGGCTGCAGCAAATTTCTCAAATGTCTGGTAAAGGAAACCCTGAAATGTGAATATTGTTTGTATGCAGATTTTAGAATATTCGCATGAAAATCTTTCGCCAATTGGATGAAAACCTAGCTACAGACACCCTAAAGACTGGCAAGTGCACTAGTAGAGTGTCACTTTGATTTTGCCTGCATATCATGGTTCATCAGCAGCCACAAACATTTGAAGACTAAACTACAGATTAGGATTGACTATTTTCCCTGGATTTTACAAAAGTTCCATCCCAAGAATAATCACCTTTCTTCCTGTTAACCCAGTATTTCCCACCTAAAGATATTTTATGAGCCGAATTCCAAAAAAGCCCGAGTGATTGTGCCATTATCCAATACATGGCCTAACGCATATTATGTACTACAGAAAAACATAAAAGCCCATAGATGTAGCTATGATCTCTTGGGTAAATCAATGAAACAAGCGCCAGTAAGCAGATTGTTTTGAGTGTGGACTGTAATATTATATCGTATTATACGGACTGGAATTACGCACCTTTTTCAAACCATGAACCTGGGAGAGAACATGTGATGCTGGTGCGGAACATGCAGCCTACAAAGTTACAATTATAAGCTATTGTAAAGGGTCTAAATACTTATGTAAATGTGATATTTCTGTTTAGTTTTTTTTATTAGTTTGCAAACATTTCTACAAACCTGTTTTTACTTTTTCATTATGGGATATTGTGTGTAGATTGATGAGAAAAATCAGCAATCTGTAATTTAAACAAAATGTGGAAAAAGGAAATGGGTCTGAATACATTCTGAATGTACTATATATACACAAAAGTATGTGGACACCCCTTCAAATTAGTAATTTTGGCAATAAAATCGAGCACACAGCCATGCAATCTCCATAGACAAACATTGGAAATAGAATGGCCTTACTGAAGAGGTCAGTGACTTTCAATGTGACACCATCATGGGTTGCCACCTTTCCAACAAGTCAGTTTGTCAAATTTCTGCTCTGCTAAAGCCGCCCTGGTCAACTGTAAGTGCTGTTTTTGAGACGTGGAAATGTGTAGGAGCAACAACGGCTCGGCCGTGGAGTGGTAGGCCACACAAGCTCACAGAACGGGTCCGCTGAAGTGCATAAAAATTGTAGGTCCTCAGTTACAACAATAACTACCAAACTAAGTTCCAAACTGCCTCTGGAAGCAACGTCAGCACAATAACTGTTTGTCGGGAGCTTGGAGAACGCTACCTGCCCCAGTGCATAGTGCCAAATGTAAAGTTTAGTGGAGGAGGAATTAAGGTCTGGGGCTGTTTTTCATGGTTCGGGCTAGGCCCTTTAGTTCCAGTGAAGGGAAATCTTAACTACAGCATACAATGACATTCTAGCCGATTCTGTGCTTCCAACTTTGTGGCAACAGTTTGGAGAAGGCCAATTCCTGTATCAGCATGACAATGCCCCATGCACAAAACAAGGTCCATACAGAAATGGTTAGTCGAGATCGGTGTGGAAGAACTTGACTGGCCTGCACAGAGCCCTGACTTCAACCCCATTGAACACCTTTGGGATGAATTGGAATGCCGACTGCAAGCCAGGCCTAATTGGCCAACATCAGTTCCCGACCTCACTAATGCTCCTGTGACTGGAAACAAGTCCTGCAGCAATGTTCCAACATCTAGTGGAAAGCCTTCCCAGAAGTGTGAAGGATGTAATAGCAGCAAAAGGGGTGCGGGGGGACATACTTCATATTAATGCCCATGATTTTGGAATGAGATGTTCTACAAGCAAGTGTCCACAAACTTTTGGTCATGTAGTGTACATGCAAAAATGTTCTGTATTAGCTGATATTCAGTATCCTAATCTGAAGGAGAATATGTGATCATGAGGTCTGTTTATTATTGTAATGGCTTTACAGTGTCTCTGTTTTGTATTGTATGTAGTGTATGTTCATCCTTACTGCACAATAATACCTTTATACGAGACAATAAAATGTAGCCTAATTGATTAATGTATTGATTCATGTTAACGTCAACATTAATTAAAGCAATGTCAAGTATACTGTAACTTCTCTCGGGAACTTGTTTATCACCGTGGAAGGGAGAGAAATCTGACTCTATTTCACTCCAGTTTAAGACTGGCATGAGTATTAAACTAAGGTGAATGTTGTATGCATCATAAACAATTAAACAATTTTATGACAGGAAGCCTTTCGTGGGGAATGAATCTGTTGGATTGTAGTCAGTGCCATGAAAGTCCTGTTCTGTTTAATGTACACGGCTTGTTTTAAACAATTTCTTTGTGTCACCTTTCCCCAGTCAAATATTCAGGGAAAGATTTCTACTTCAAGGATGGACCCCAACATCTGTTTTTTGGTAGCTTACGTTCCAAATTGCACCCTATTCCCTACATAGTGCACTATGAGCCCTGGTTAAAATGCAGTTATAATCACTGGCTTAAGTCAATTAAGTTCCCCCAGGTCTGCACACTCCAGTGTTTTACCATTAAATATCCAAGGAAGAAAAAATACAGAATAGTATTTGTCATGGAGACCAATGCCCCATACAGAATAAATGTCATTTGTCAATCTGAAATGAATTAGTGCTGCTTGAGAACAGAGATTAATACAGCACAATTATTTGCTTTTGGAAAACACGTGCAACACACCAAGATTTATTACACACACACACACACACACACACACACACACACACCAACACACACACACACACACACACACACACACACACACACACACACACACACACACACACACACACACACACCAACACACACACACACACACACACACACACACACACACACACACACACACACACACACACACACACACACACACACACACACACACACACACACACACACACACACACACACACACACAAACACAAACAGACTATATATGCTTACTTTATTGAGTTAGGTGTCCTTTTTCAAACTCTTCCTAACCCAGTGTGTAATACCTACATGTTTCAAGCAGACCACCAAAGTCCCTGTGTCCAAGAATGGCAAGGTAACCTATCTAAATGATTTTCGCTCCATAGCACTCGCATATGTAGCAATTAAATGATTTTAAAGGCTGGTCATGGCTCACATCAACACCATCATCCCAGACACCCTGGACCCAGTCCAATTCGTATACCGCCCCAACAGATCCACAGATGATGAAATCTCTGTTGCAATCCGCACTGCTCTTTCCCACTTGGGCATAAGGAACACCTACGTGAGAATGCTGTTCATTGACTACAGTTCAGCGTTCAAAACCATAGTGCTCTCTAAGCTCATCACTAAGCTAAGGACCCTGGGACTGAACACCTACCTCTGCAACTGGATCCTTGACATCCTGACAGGACGCCCCCAGGGGGTGAGGGTAGGCAACAACACATTCACCACAGTGACCCTTAACACCGGGCCCCTCAGGGGTGCGTGCTTAGTGCCCTCCTGTACTTCCTGTTCAACCACGACTCCAACACCATCATCAAGTTCGCCGACGACACGACATTAAGCCTATAGGGAGCAGGTCAGAGAACTGGCAGTGTGGTGCCAGGACAACAACATCTCCCTCAACGTCAGCAAGACAAAGGAGCTGATCATGGACTACAGGAAACAGAGAGTTGAGCACACCCCCATTCACATTGACAGGAGCAGGTTGAAAGCTTCAAGTTCCTTGGTGTCCACATCACTAAGGATCCATCATGGTCCAAACACACAAACTCAGTCGTGAAGACTGGCATGGGTCCTCAGATCCTCAAAAAGTTCTACAACTGAACCATTGAGAGCATCTTGACGGGCTGCACCACCCTGTTTGGGATAGGCGTCCCGCTAGCTTCCGGTGAGACTGGAGGGCGCGCAATTCAAATAAATAATCATACAAATTATGGATATTAAACATTTAGGTACATATAAGTGTCTTATATCAGCTGAAAGCTTAAATTCTTGTTAATCTAACTGCACTGTCCGATTTACAGTAGCTATTACATGCCATGTGATGCGAAACATGCCATGCGATTGTTTGAGGACAGCGCCCCACATCCAAATATTTTTACACAGGCACAGGTTTCATATATTCACAAATAACGATTAAATATTCAATTACTTTTTTGAAAATAACTTAAACTTTGTTATACAATACATTTCTATTGACTCCTCAGACACCCTAAGATGTAAATAAACTATAATATTTCTTACGGAAAGAAGTATGTTCAATAGGAAACCGATTGTAGCAGGTGTGTCCTGTCTTCATGGCACGCGCAAACACGAATTCCCAGACTGTGTCCCTGTACTAAAACTGATATTTCTTATTGGTTTTTGAAGTTACAAGCCTGAAACCTTGAACATAAACTGCTGACACCCTGTGGAAGCCATATGAATTGCATCCAGGGAGCTAATTTTCAATATGACCTTGTACTTGCCTTTCTAAGAGGATGGTCTCTCAAAAAATATTCTGGTTGGTTTTTCTTTGGATTTTCTCCTACCATATCTATTGTGTTATCCTGTTTTGGCTGCAGGGGCAGTATTGAGTAGCCAGATAAAAGGTGCCCATTTCAAATGGCCTCGTACTCAATTCTTGCTCGTACAATATGCATATTATTATTACTATTGGATAGAAAACACTCTCTAGTTTCTAAAACCGTTTGAATTATATCTGTGAGTAAAACAGAACTCATTTTGCAGCAAACTTCCTGACAGGAAGTGGAAAGTCTGAAATTGAGGCTCTTTTCTAGGGGCTGCCTATTAAAGTCCTTGTTATTTATTAGTTTAGATGCACTTCATACGTCTTCCACTAGATGTCGACAAGGAGTGAGAGAAGAAATGGAGTGTGTAACTTGATCTGGACTCGAATTACAGCTCTTGGAATGACATGTCACCCATTTCCTGTTTTCAGGAAGGCGCGAAGAGGGACCTGGATTTGCCTTTTGAAAAGCTGTCGTTATAGCCGACTACTATCTCCGGCTTTGATTTTATTTGATACATGTGACCATATCATCGTAAAGTATGTTTTTTTCAATATAGTTTAATCAGATTATTGAAATTTTTTCGGGAGTTTTGCCGTGTTCCGTTCTCTTCCGTTTGTTGACATGGAGAGATTCGTGCCACTTGGCTAGTGTGCTTGCTAAATCGAGAGGGAAAGAGGCCGTTCTAAATCCAAACAACGATTGTTCTTGACAAAGGACCCCTTGTTCAACATTCTGATGAAAGATCAGCAAAAGTAGGAAACATTTTATGATGCTATTTCATATATCTGTCGTACGTGTGAACTAGTCGTCAACGCCCAGCTTTTGGGTACTCTAGCTATACCGAAGCTGTATGTCGAAATGAAGTTATTTTTAGAATTCTAACACGGCGATTGCATTAAGAACTAGTGGATCTATCATTTCCTATACAACATGTATTTTTTAGTTATGTTTATGAATAGCTATTTGGTCAGAATATGTGTGTCAGAAAAAGTGTCAGAAAACAATCTGGACGTTGTGGGAAAAAGTAGCTAAGTTAGCACAATGTATAACCATTGATTTTAGCTCTAAATATGCACATTTTCGAACAAAACATAAGTGTATGTATAACCTGTTGTTATAGGACTGTCATCTGATGAAGAATATCAAGGTTAGTCAAAAATTATATATCTTTTACTGGTTTGTTACGATCGCTAACTTTTACTGCTGGGAAATGGCTTGTGTTTTTGGCTATTGTGGTAAGCTAATATAACGCTATATTGTGTTTTCGCTGTAAAACACTTAATAAATCGGAAATATTGTCTGGAATCACAAGATGCCTGTCTTCATTTGCTGTACACTACGTATTTTTCGGAAATGTTTTATGATGAGTATTTAGGTATTTGGCGTTGGTGTCTGTAATTATTCTGTCTGCTTTCGGTGCAATTTCTGATTGTAGCTGCAATGTAAACTATGATTTATACCTGAAATATGCACATTTTTCGAACAAAACATAGATTTATTGAATAACGTGTTATAAGACTGTCATCTGATGAAGTTGTTTGTTGGTTAGTTTGGTTGGTTCTTGGTTAGTTAGGTTGGCTTTGTGCATGCTACCTGTGCTGTGAAAAATGTCTGTCCTTTTTTGTATTTGGTGGTGAGCTAACATAAATACACGTGGTGTTTTCGCTGTAAAACATTTTAAAAATCGGACATGTTGGCTGGATTCACAAGATGTGTACCTTTCATATGCTGTATTGGACTTGTTAATGTGTGAAAGTTAAATATTTCAAAAAAATATATTTTGAATTTCGCGCCCTGCACTTGAGCTAGCTGTTGTCATAAGTGTACCGACACCGGGCTTGCAGCCAGAAGAAGTTATATTCTCCTACATTATTTTAACCTCTACCGAGTACCTAACCCGGATCCGGGAGCACCCCCCACCCCCCCCCACACTGATTAGCATCGCTAGCATAGCGTCACAATTAAATAGTAGCATCTAAATATCATTAAATCACAAGTCCAAGACACCCAATGAAAGACACAGATCTTGTGAATAAAACCACCATTTCAGATTTTTTAAATGTTTTACAGGGAAGACACAATATGTAAATCTATTAGCTAAACACGTTAGCAAAAGACACCATTTTCTTACTCCAACAGTTTTTTCCTGCGTCAGTAGCTATCACTAATTCGACTAAATGAAAATATATATAGCCACTAACCAACAAACAAATTCATAAGATGACAGTCTGATAACATATTTATGGTATAGCATAGTTTTTTTTTTTTAAATGTGCATTTTTCAGGTATAAATCACAGTTCTACATTGCAGCTACAATCTGATATAGTGCTGAGCTAGAACAATTACAGAGACCAACGTTATATAACTAATTACTTGTCTTAAAACATTTCAGAAAAAATACACAGCGTACAGATATTGAAAGCCCAACATCTGGTGAATCCAAACAATATTTCAGATTTATTAAATGTTTTATAGCGAAAACAAAATGTAGCGCTAAATTAGCATAGCCACGCCAGCCAGAACCAGCTGGGCGCGCCCGACCAGTTCACATGCACGACAGATATATGAAATAACATCGTAAATTGGGTCTTACTATTGCTGATCTTTCATCAGAATGTTGATCAAGGTGTCCTTAGTCCTGATGAGTCGTTCAATCCATTCACAATGGCAACTTTCCCTCTTCATTTAGCCTGGGTACTGGTCGACTGGCACGATCCCTGTCCAAAGTTAAAAAACTCACAGAACGGAACACGGCAAAACTCCCGAAAAAATTCAAATAATCTGATTAAACTATATTGAAAAAACATACATTACGATGATATGGTCACATGTATCAAACAAACTTCGAGACGGAGATAGTTTTCATCCGTAACGTCAGCATAACAAAAGACAATTGCACCTCTAAAACGCGCGTTTCAGAAAACCGGAAGTTGTCGGTCACGCTAAAGAAATAGGTCTTATTTCACGTCAGTACAAGATAAACAAAAAATTTCTCCTCTGACGTCTTCCTGACACCCAGAGGAAGACGAATGAAGTGTGTTTCGGGTCATAGGTGGCGTGACCATATATAGGCAGAGCGTTGAAGCGAGCATACACATCTTGCAATCTTCTTCTTGCTCAGGGAATGTGCTGTCAAACGACTTGTGTTTCACTCAGAGACAAAATTGAAACGGATTTAGAAACCATAGCTTGTTTTCTATCCAATGGTATATGGTATATGCATATAGTAACAGCAATAATTGAATAAGAGGCAGTTTAAACCTGTCTAGGATCAGCGTGGCGCTAGCGGCACCCCCCCCCCCCCCACTGAAAAACCAGTGCCGCGAAATTCAAAAAAAATATTTTTTTTAAATATTTAACTTTCACACATTAAAGTCCAATACAGCTAATGAAAGACACAGATCTTGTGAATCCAGTCAACATTTCCGATTTTTAAAATGTTTTACAGGGAAGACACAATATGTAAAGATGTACATCTATTACCTAAAAACACATTAGCATAATCCACCCTCTTTTATTTGTCCACCAACACCAGTAGCCATCACCAATTCGGCTAAACTAAGATATTTATAGCCCCTAACCAACAAAAAAACTCATTAGATGACAGTCTGATAACATATTTATGGTATGGGATAGGTTTTGTTAGAAAAAAGTGCATATTTCAGGTAGATGGCATAGTTTACAATTGCACCCACCATCACAAATGGACTAGAATAATTACAATGAGCAACGTGTTTACCTAACTACTAATCATCAAACATTTCGTAAAAATACACAGCATACACGAATCGAAAGACACAGATCCTGTGAATACAGACAATATTTCAGATTTTCTAAGTGTCTTACAGCGAAAACACAATAAATCGTTATATTAGCTTAGCACATAGCAATTAGCAGCCCAGCATTGATTCTAGCCAAAGTGAGCGATAAAAGTCAACATCGCCAAAAGATATTAATTTTTTCACTAACCTTCTCAGAATTCTTCCGATGACACTCCTGTAACATCACATTACAACATGCATATACAGTTTGATCGAAAATGTTTATATTTAGCCACCAAAATCATGGTTAGACAATGTGAAATGTAGACAGGCTGGTCAGAAAATGTCCTTGCGCCACTTAGACAGTGATCTACTCTTATACATAAATACTCATAAACGTGACTAAAAAATATAGGGTGGACAGGGATTGATAGACAATTTAATTCTTAATACAATTGCGTTATTACATTTTTTAATTTATCCTTACTTTTCAATACAGTTTGCGCCAAGCGAAGCTACGTCAAAAAACATGGCGTCCTAAGCCACTAAAATGTTTCGACAGAAACACGATTTATCATAATAAAAATGTCCTACCTTGAGCTGTTCTTCCATCAGTATCTTGGGCAAAGGATCCTTTCTTGGGAGAAATCGTCTTTTGGTGGAAAGCTGTCCTCTTGCCATGTGGAAATGTCAACTGCGTTCGGGATGAACTGAAAAGCGTGCCCAACTTTTCACATCGTTGCAAAAATAAATGTCCCAAAATCGCACTAAACGGATATAAATTGCTATAAAACGCTTTAAATTAACTACCTTATGATGTTTTTAACTCCTATAACGAGTGAAAAGATGACCGGAGAAATATAACAGGCTAAACTAACGCTTGGAACAGGTGCGCGCCGGGGTCCTCTAGGCTCATGACGCAGCTCCCAAAGAATGACTAGCTTCAGGGTTTTTTGATTTGTAGGGCCTGTGAACGCGCAATCGACCCCGTTGGAATCGTCATCACGTAAAGGCATCCAGGGGAAGACGTAAGAAGTGTCCGTATAGTCATAGCAACGACAGTGCCCTTTTAAATGACTTCAGAAGAGTGGCCAACATTTCTCAAATCTGACTCCATGTCAGGGAAATTGCTGTAGAATGGGCTCTGTTCCACTTAGAGACAAAATTTCAACTCCTATAGAAACTATAGACTGTTTTCTATCCAATAATAATAATAATATGCATATTGTACGATCAAGGATTTTGTGGGAAGCCGTTTAAAAAATTAGCCACATTAGCATAAATAGTCTAAACAGCGCCCCCATCCCCAACAGGTTAATCTGTAGAGGCAATTATGCTAATGCGAAAACAGCACCCCCTGTATTCTCAAGAAGTTAACATGTCTACAAATGTCAGTGTTTTCCTTCCAATGGTACCAATTATATGCATATCCTGGCTTCAGGGCCTGAGCAACAGGCAGTTTACTTTGGGCACGTCATTCAGGTGGAAATTAATAAAAAAGGGGTTGTTCTCTCTGCTACTGCATGTCAAGTGGTACCGATGCACCAAGTCTGGAACCAACAGGACCCTGAACAGCTTCTACCCTCAAGCCATAAGACCCTTTTTGCACAATATTTTTTGGACGCATCACGTACGCTGCTGCTACTGTTTATTATCTGTCCCTTTATTCCTAGTTATATGTACCTATCTACCTCAATTACCTATTATGCAGGGGGCACATCAACTCAGTACTGGTACCTCTTGTATATAGTCAAGTTATTACCTCGTACCCCTGCACATCAACCTAGTACTGGTACCCCTTGTATATAGACAAGTTATCATTAATCATTGTGTATCTATTATTACTTTAATTATTACACATCTTACTTTTTATTCAATGCAGGTTAGGAATAAAGAAACATCTGCATTCTGAGGTAACGTGTTTCTGTACACGGTGAGCAATGTTTTCTATTTCTTGGCTGAGTCCCCTCCACAGTTCATCAACAGAATGGTCAGTTATTGGACTGTATGTCTATCTCTCTCATGTTGTGTTTTAAACATACAGAACAGACATGGTCTGAGTGTCCCGGTTGTCATAGGAAGAGGACCAAGGTGCAGCGTGGTGAGCATACATATTCTTTTATTTAGAAAGACGCCGAACAAAACAATACACACTACAAAACATACCGTGAAGCTAAAGGCTATGTGCCATGAACAAAGACAACTTCCCACAAAGAAAGGAGGGAAAAAGGGCTACCTAAGTATGGTTCTCAATCAGAGACCACGGTAGACAGCTGTCCCTGATTAAGAACCACACCAGGCCAAAACATGGAAATACAAAATAATAGAAAACAAAACATAGAATGCCCACTCCAAATCACACCCTGACCAAACCAAATAGAGGCATTAAAAGGCTCCCTTAGGTCAGGGCGTGACACTGAGTCACAAAAGGCACCCTATTCCCTATTTAGTGCACAACTTTTGACCACAGACCACGGTCAAATGTTATGTTCATTTGGGATACAGGCATGGGCTAAGAGAGAGCAAATGTTCTTGTCAATGGAGATAATAAATAATAAAGTAATAAAGTAAGTATGAGAATTTCTACAGTATCAGGCTACGATAGAAAGATCATCCTTTGAGGGAAACCTTAACCTTTTATTGCAGTGGCCTAAATCAGGGTCACACAGAGTGGTTATTGGTAGTCTTAAACAAATCTACTTTGAAACAAATGTATACACCTCACTCACATGGTTATGGGCTTAAAAAGAACACACCTAGACCATGTCAGATATACAGTTGACATTTATTCAATTTTGAGTTTGCATCCCAATATTACACTTTATATACATCATAGAAAAGAAAAGTCTGTATTAGCTGAGAATGGTTCATCATCCCGTTGGTTTCACTTGATATGGACACCATGTGATCTGGGAAAAAATCCAGCGGTTAATTGAAGAATTCATATTTGGCATAGTTCCTCCGAAAACTTTTGTTTTCTATTCTTTTTAAAAACGTTTTTTTAATAAGTATATAATACTACTTACTCTGTTTTATTAAGCACTTAATTTAACATGGTATTTTTTTTCGATGGCCGTGAGGTGTTTTGGATTTTGAGTTCCTCCTGTGTGCATTTTTGTTTTTAGACTTTTTGTTTTTTTACATTGTTTGACATAGAAACACTGAATTTTCGGTGTTAAAAATAATAATACATGTTAATTAATTATGAAATTATAAGAAAAATGTATAATATTCCAACCATGTGTAAGGCGTCTAGGTGTAGTAGGTAAGGCGTAGTCAGGCGCAGGACACAGAGATGAGTAATAAACGTAACTTTACTCAAAACAACAAATATTCCAAGAAGGAAAAATAATCAAGCTCACAAATACAGACCAAGTTACAACGAACAAACACGCACAAAACCATGGGGGGAACCAGGGTTAAATAAGGAACATATAATTATGGGAATGGAAACCAGGTGTGTACAATGAAGACAAAACAAATGGAAAATGAAAAGTGGATCGGTGGCGGCTAGAAAAACGTTGACGTCGACCGCCAAACGCCGCCCGAACAAGGAGAGGGACCAACTTCGGCGGAAGTCGTGACACCACGAGGCCACTGAAGGGCGATTTGGTCATTTGACTGCAAGAAAGCTTCTTCATTATATATATAAATAAATATATATATAGTAGCGGTGGCCAATATATATATATATATATATATATATATATATATGCATATCAAAAAGCAGATACATTAATGTCACATACAAGTGTGGACTGGCATTTCAGGCCTGTCCATTTTATGCCCAGTGGGCCTGTCTAACTATTTGTTGGGTTTTTTTTGCGCAAAATGATCATTATCTGGCAAATACTGGGGGCCTCAAGGAAAACAATTAATAAACAAAAACTGGTAGTGTGAGTGAAAATGATTGATATCAAAATGTTTTAAATACAACACATAGAGATAAACAAAAAATATGATGGTGACTCAAGGCTCTTTGAGGAACTCTTTGACCTGACATGTCACATTATTTGCATGGCCCGATCAGCAAGGGAGGATGTTTTGTTGTTTTCATTCAGATGTGTCTGAGAAACCTGTGTCTGAGAAAAACACCACTTCCTGCCCACACAGAGAGGAAGTTTCCATGACGCGCTGCAGTGCATCGTGGTCTCATGGCCTACTCTCAGGTGGAACCCGTTATACTCTATGTGTGTTCATTTGAGTCAGATCATATTTTTACACTCTGAGCAAAAAGGACGTTTTGTGTTTTACAACAGTTCAAAACTTGTTGATGTTAAAAATCATGCATGCAAATTGAACATCAAATCAAATAATATTTTACACACACTCCAAAAACAACAGGAGTAGACCTTACCGTGAAATGATTACTTACGAGCCCTTAACCAACAACGCAGAGTTTTAAAAAATGAAGTAAAAAAATGGCTAAATAAACAAAATTAATAATTGTAACACAATAAAATAAAAATAACGAGGCTATATACAAGGGGTACCGGTACCGAGTCAATGTGCAGGGGTACGGGTTAGTAGAGGTAATTGAGGTAATATGTACATGTAGGTAGGGGGTAAAGTGACTAAGCATAGATAATAAACCGAGCGTAGCAGTAGTGTATGTGAAGAGTGTGAAGGAATGTGAATGTGTGCGTGTGTGCCGTAAATTTGTGTGTGTGTGTGTGTGCGTGTGTGTGTGTGTGTGTTAGCATATCAGTGTAGTATGTGTGAGCGTGTGTGTGTTAGCATGTCAGTGTAGTATGTGTGGGTGTGTGTGTGTTAGCATGTCAGTGTAGTATGTGTGGGTGTGTGTGTTAGCATGTCAGTGTAGTATGTGTGGGTGTGTGTGTGTTAGCATGTCAGTGTAGTATGTGTGGGTGTGTGTGTTAGCATGTCAGTGTAGTATGTGTGGGTGTGTGTGTGTTAGCATGTCAGTGTAGTATGTGTGGGTGTGTGGTTAGAGTCCAGTGAGTGTACATGGAGCCTGTGCAAGAGAGTCAGTGCATAAAATAAGAATAAATAGTAATAAAATAAGGGTGTCCACGGAAATAGTCCTGGTAGACATTTGATAAAGGCTTGGGGGGTAGAAGCTGTTAAGGAGCCTTTTGTTGTGCGGTAGCAGAGAGAACAGTCTATGACTTAGTTGGCTGGAGTCTTTGAGAATTTTTAGGTCCTGCCTCTGACACAGCCTGGTATAGAGGTCCTGGATGGCAGGAAGCGTGGCCCCAGTGATGTACTGGGCCGTACCCACTATCCTCTGTAGCGCCTTGCGGTCAGTTGCCGAGCAGTTGCCATACCAAGATGTGATGCTTCCAGTCAGGATGCTCTCCATGGTGCTGCTTTCAAACTTTTTGAGGATCTGAGAATCCATGCCAAATCTTTTCAGTCTCCTGAGGGGGAATAGGAGTTGTTGTGCCCTCTTCACAACTGTCTTGGTGTTTTTGGACCATGATAGTTTCTTAGTGATGTGAACACCAAGGAACTTGAAGTTCTCGCCCCGCTCCATTACAGCCCTGTCGATGTGAATGGGTATGTGCTCGGCCCTCCTTTTCCTGTAGTCCACGATCAGCTCTTTTGTCTTGCTCACCTTGAGGGAGAGATTTTTGTCTCTGACCTCCATATAGGCTGTCTCATCCTCGTCAGAAAACCTACTGATGGTGTTGGAGTCGTGCGTGGCCACGCAGTCATGGGTGAACAGGGAGTACAGGACTAAGCACGCACCCCTGAGGGGCCCATGTGTTGAGGGTAAGCGTGGCAGATGTGTTGTTGCCTATCCTTACCACCTGGGGGCAGCCCGTTGGGAAGTCCAGGATCCAGTTGCAGAGGGAGATGTTCAGTCCCATGGTTCTTAGTTTAGTGATGAGCTTGGAGGGAACCATGGTGTTGAATGCTGAGCTGTATTCAATGAACAGCATTCTCACATAAGTGGGAAAGGGCGGTGTGGAGTGCAATAGAGATTGCGTAATCTGTGGATCTGTTGGGGCGGTATGCAAATTGGACTGAGTCCAGGGTTTCTGGGATGATGGTATTGATGTGAGCCATGACCAGCCTTTCAAAGCATTTAATGGCTACAGATATAAGTGCTACTACGGGCCGGTAGTCATTTAGGCAGGTTACTTTGGTGTTCTTGGGCACAGGGACTATGGTGGTCTGCTTGAAACATATATGTATTACACACTGGCTCAGGGAGAGGGTAAAAATGTCAGTGAAGACACCTGCCAGATGGATTGCACATGCTCTGAGTATGCATCCTGGTAATCTGTCTGGCCCTGCGGCCTTGTGAATGTTAACCTGTTTAAAGGTCTTACTCACATCGGCTTTGGAGAGCGTGATCACACAGTCGCCTGGAACAGCTGGTGCTCTCATGCATGGTTCGGTGTTGCTTGCCTCGAAGCGAGCATAGAAGGTATTTAGCTCGTCTGGTGGTCTCGCGTCACTGAGCAGCTCGCGGCTGGGTTTCCCTTTGTAATCCGTGATAGTTTGCATGCCATGCCACATCCGACAAGTGTCAGAGCCGGTGTAGTAGGATTCAATCTTAGTCCTGTATTGAAGCTTTGCCTGTTTGATGTGTTGTCGGAGGACGTTCTTATAAGCATCTGGATTAATGTCCCGCTCTTTGAAGCGGCAACTCTAGCCTTTAGCTCAGTGTGTATGTTGCCTAGAACAGGCTGTTGGGGAGTAGAAGGAGACTGTGTGTGTGCGTGTGCATGTGCGTGTGCTTGCGTATGTGTGTGTGTGTGCTTCCAAAGATGTACAGTGAATCCAGCTGCACGGAACTGACCCCAGGGACCAGAGAAGTCAAAACAGAAAGCCTAAAACAGACCCTGGAACAGACAGGGGAGACATCTTAATGGCTGACACAACTGTCTTCTGCTTCACAGCTTGAATTCTAATCCCTGACATTGTCATTAGCTGTGGAATTATTGTTTTTGCTCCACATTTCAAAGGTCCAAATCCATTGTAAGACACTCATCATTGTCATGTTTAGAGATAGACAGACAATGAAAGACACTGATGATACCATTAAAATGGCACCCTATTCCTACATAGTGCACTACTTTTGACTAGAACCCTAGGTAGGCAGGCAGACAGACAGACCCACCGACAGACCGACTGACTGACCATGTTTAGCTTCACTGCACATGTAACAGACTTGCCAGACATTGACAAACAGAGGAGAGCTTGTTCAGACTGCGGCACTTCTCCTCAGACAGAACTCCATCCTGAAGCCTTAGTGAAACCAGCTGGTTTCTGAGGCGTGGAAGAAAAGCAGAACAAACTCTGATCTCCTGTTAAATCAAGGCAGAGTGAAAAGAAAAATGTATTTTCATCTGGCTGTAATGACTTTTTACGAGTGCTACTGGCTTCAATTAACAAGCCAAAGGTTTGGCCTCCGACAAGGCAAAAGGTATTAAAGCTTTAATATCCACCTTTGTGGCGGAAGTTAAAGTGCCAGTAGTGTGCTCTCTAACCTTGACATCAGGTAAGTCAGGCCAATGCCGGCTTTTCTCTCTCTGTGTTAATGGCTCTACTCTCTAAATAGACAATTTTTATTGCTGTAATACAATGGTCTCCGCTTTTATGCCTAATTTATACCTTACGGCAGAGGTTGTCAACAGGCGGCGCACATCAAATCAAATCAAAGTTTATTTGACAGGTGTAGACCTTACAGTGAAATGCTTACTTACAGGCTCTAACCAATAGTGCGGGAAAAAAAAGGTGTGTGTGTGTGTGTGTGTGTGTGTGTGTGTGTGTGTGTGTGTGTGTGTGTGTGTGTGTGTGTGTGTGTGTGTGTGTGTGTGTGTGTCTGTGTCTGTGTCTGTGTCTGTGTCTGTGTCTGTGTCTGTGTCTGTGTGTGTGTGTGTGTGTGTGTGTGTGTGTGTGTGTGTGTGTGTGTGTGTGTGTGTGTGTGTGTGTGTGTGTGTGTGTGTGTGTGTGTGTGTGTGTGTGTAGGTAGTTAAGTAAAGAAATAAAACAACAGTAAAAAGACATTTGATAATAACAGTAGTAAAGCTATATACAGACACCGGTTAGTCAGGCTTATTGAGGTAGTATGTACATGTAGGTATGGTTAAAGTGACTATGCATATATGATGAACAGAGAGTAGCAGTACCGTAAAAAGAGGGGTTGGAGGGTGGTGGGTGGCGGGACACAATGCAGATAGCCCGGTTAGCCAATGTGCGGGAGCACTGGTTGGTCGGGCCAATTGAGGTAGTATGTACATAAATGTATAGTTAAAGTGACTATGCATATATGACAAACAGAGAGTAGCAGCAGCATAAAAGAGGGGTTGGGGGGGGGGGGGGGGGGGCACACAATGCAAATAGTCCGGGTAACCATTTGGTTACCTGTTCAGGAGTCTTATGGCTTGGGGGTAAAAGCTGTTGAGAAGCCTTTTTGTCCTAGACTTGGCACTCCGGTACAGCTTGCCATGCGGTAGTAGAGAGAACAGTCTATGACTGGGGTGGCTGGAGTCTTTGACAATTTTTAGAGCCTTTCTCTGACACCGCCTGGTGTAGAGGTCCTGGATGGCAGGCAGCTTTTCCCCAGTGATGTACTGGGCCGTACGCATCACCCTCTGTAGTGCCTTGCCGCCGGAGGCCGAGCAATTGCCGTACCAGGCAGTGATTCAACCAGTCAGGATGCTGTCGATGGTGCAGCTGTAGAACCTTTTGAGGATCTCAGGACCCATGCCAAATCTTTTTAGTTTCCTGAGGGGGAATAGGCTTTGTCCTCTTCACGACTGTCATGGTGTCAACACTGAATGTTTTTGTTTTAATTGTTTTTGACCCCCCAAAGTTTTTAGTAAAAAATCTGTTCCCAAGTATTCCCACGAATTAAAAAAGAGACTTATGTGATCATGTCTTTATATAATCAAGGTATGGACTGATTGTTATTTTCAAATCAAATTTATTTTGGGGCTTAGTTGGGGTCAATTTGTACCAATGTATTATAATTATGTTCGGGCCCCCAATCATCAATCAACAAAAATCTGCTCTTGTCTGAATCTAGTGCACACGTCTGAGTATTTTTGCTACGCAACTACAAAGGATCACCATTTTTGCATAGCTAATTCTTGTATTGCGTACTGCGTAGGGTATTAATTTATTTAAAATGTATAGGTATTTTTGTATTAAAGTTGTTGTGAAAGATGTTCTTACTTGTTTATCTAATTGTAAATCAATACAATTGATCACAAATGACAAAGAAAAGAAAGGTACGGTACTATTCCATTTATGCATCAGTATATAAATCAGCATACCGGTATATACACACTGATTCATACACAGTACTCATGCTGAAATGTGGTTTATATTGTCTATTCTAATCTCCCTAATTGCAATGCCTTGGTCTGTTCTTATCTCCCTAATTACAATGCCTTGGTCTGTTCTTATCTCCCTAATTATAATGCCTTGGTCTATTCTTATCTCCCTAATTATAATGCCTTGGTCTATTCTTATCTCCCTAATTATAATGCCTTGGTCTGCTCTTATCTCCCTAATTATAATGGCTTGGTCTGTTCTTATCTCCCTAATTACAATGCCTTGGTCTGTTCTTATCTCCCTAATTATAATGGCTTGGTCTGTTCTTATCTCCCTAATTACAATGCCTTGGTCTGTTCTTATCTCCCTAATTATAATGCCTTGGTCTATTCTTATCTCCCTAATTATAATGCCTTGGACTATCTTTTCTTCCTGCTGCATTGTCATTACAAGTTTCCAGAACAATTTACCTAAAATATCAAATCTCCAATCACAAAGTGCACTTAAATTGACAGTTTTACCTCGTTTCTCAGCCTTGTCTTCCTCTCAGTCTCTATACGGTTTTTCTTGGTCTCCATCCCAAATGGCACCCTGTTCCCTAAATAGTACACTACTTTTGACCAGAACCTATGCGCCCTATGGGTCCTGGTCAAAAGAAGTGCACTATATAGGGAATAGGGTGCAATTTGGGATGCCGACTTGGTCTTTAGGGGGTGCAGATCGCTGGCGTATCAGCTTGGCTCCTAATGATGTGCTAAGTCTGTTTCATGAAGGAAAGATAAGATGCAGGTCAGGATCTTGCTCAGTTTAATGAGCGATAACCCTGTGTGTGTGTGTGTGTGTGTGTGTGTGTGTGTGTGTGTGTGTGTGTGTGTGTGTGTGTGTGTGTGTGTGTGTGTGTGTGTGTGTGTGTGTGTGTGTGTGTGTGTGTGTTAGAGTAGTACTAACAAGCTCCGACTGATCACAAGCGTTCTGTTGTCTTACAGTAATGATTGGGCTCCAACGTTCAAAGTTGATTTGAAGTACATTGAACTTCTTCCATGTTTTCAAGCCAAGATTTTATGCTTTTATTTGTATTTATTTATTTAACCTTTGTCTACCACATCAGGAAAATCAGTTGTGTAAGAACAACATCGTATGATCGTTATGTTACTGGATTAGACAGATCTCAAGTCCACACACAGGGCAACATGTTCAAAGTGATAACATTACCAGAAACATCATCTACATTTGGCAGCATGTTTAGAAACTTTTCTTCAACAATGTGCGATATAAAGAGGTGACTAATTACAAAATGTATTGCTCAGTTTACTAAACTCAAGGTTACATAATCACCTTCTTAAAACCAACATTGTTGAAGAACAGTTTCAAATGAAATCACACTGTGAGATTATAATTAGGTTTACCGTGTTTCAACTCACACTGTGAGATTATAATTAGGTTTACCGTGTTTCAACTCACACTGTGAGATTATAATTAGGTTTACCGTGTTTCAACTCACACTGTGAGATTATAATTAGGTTTACCGTGTTTCAACTCACACTGTGAGATTATAATTAGGTTTACCGTGTTTCAACTCACACTGTGAGTTTATAATTAGGTTTACCGTGTTTCAACTCACACTGTGAGATTATAATTAGGTTTACCGTGTTTCAACTCACACTGTGAGTTTATAATTAGGTTTACCGTGTTTCAACTCACACTGTGAGATTATAATTAGGTTTACCGTGTTTCAACTCACACTGTGAGATTATAATTAGGTTTACCGTGTTTCAACTCACACTGTGAGATTATTATTAGGTTTACCGTGTTTCAACTCACACTGTGAGATTATAATTAGGTTTACCGTGTTTCAACTCACACTGTGAGATTATAATTAGGTTTACCGTGTTTCAACTCACACTGTGAGATTATAATTAGGTTTACCGTGTTTCAACTCACACTGTGAGATTATAATTAGGTTTACCGTGTTTCAACTCACACTGTGAGATTATAATTAGGTTTACCGTGTTTCAACTCACACTGTGAGATTATAATTAGGTTTACCGTGTTTCAACTCACACTGTGAGATTATAATTAGGTTTACCGTGTTTCAACTCACACTGTGAGATTATAATTAGGTTTACCGTGTTTCAACTCACACTGTGAGATTATAATTAGGTTTACCGTGTTTCAACTCACACTGTGAGATTATAATTAGGTTTACCGTGTTTCAACTCACACTGTGAGATTATAATTAGGTTTACCGTGTTTCAACTCACACTGTGAGATTATAATTAGGTTTACCGTGTTTCAACTCACACTGTGAGATTATAATTAGGTTTACCGTGTTTCAACTCACACTGTGAGTTTATAATTAGGTTTACCGTGTTTCAACTCACACTGTGAGATTATAATTAGGTTTACCGTGTTTCAACTCACACTGTGAGATTATAATTAGGTTTACCGTGTTTCAACTCACACTGTGAGATTATAATTAGGTTTACCGTGTTTCAACTCACACTGTGAGATTATAATTAGGTTTACCGTGTTTCAACTCACACTGTGAGATTATAATTAGGTTTACCGTGTTTCAACTCACACTGTGAGATTATAATTAGGTTTACCGTGTTTCAACTCACACTGTGAGATTATAATTAGGTTTACCGTGTTTCAACTCACACTGTGAGATTATAATTAGGTTTACCGTGTTTCAACTCACACTGTGAGATTATAATTAGGTTTACCGTGTTTCAACTCACACTGTGAGATTATAATTAGGTTTACCGTGTTTCAACTCACACTGTGAGATTATAATTAGGTTTACAGTGTTTCAACTCACACTGTGAGATTATAATTAGGTTTACCGTGTTTCAACTCACACTGTGAGATTATAATTAGGTTTACCGTGTTTCAACTCACACTGTGAGTTTATAATTAGGTTTACCGTGTTTCAACTCACACTGTGAGATTATAATTAGGTTTACCGTGTTTCAACTCACACTGTGAGATTATAATTAGGTTTACCGTGTTTCAACTCACACTGTGAGATTATAATTAGGTTTACCGTGTTTCAACTCACACTGTGAGATTATAATTAGGTTTACCGTGTTTCAACTCACACTGTGAGATTATAATTAGGTTTACCGTGTTTCAACTCACACTGTGAGATTATAATTAGGTTTACCGTGTTTCAACTCACACTGTGAGATTATAATTAGGTTTACCGTGTTTCAACTCACACTGTGAGATTATAATTAGGTTTACCGTGTTTCAACTCACACTGTGAGATTATAATTAGGTTTACCGTGTTTCAACTCACACTGTGAGATTATAATTAGGTTTACCGTGTTTCAACTCACACTGTGAGATTATAATTAGGTTTACCGTGTTTCAACTCACACTGTGAGATTATAATTAGGTTTACCGTGTTTCAACTCACACTGTGAGTTTATAATTAGGTTTACCGTGTTTCAACTCACACTGTGAGATTATAATTAGGTTTACCGTGTTTCAACTCACACTGTGAGATTATAATTAGGTTTACCGTGTTTCAACTCACACTGTGAGATTATAATTAGGTTTACCGTGTTTCAACTCACACTGTGAGATTATAATTAGGTTTACCGTGTTTCAACTCACACTGTGAGTTTATAATTAGGTTTACCGTGTTTCAACTCACACTGTGAGATTATAATTAGGTTTACCGTGTTTCAACTCACACTGTGAGATTATAATTAGGTTTACCGTGTTTCAACTCACACTGTGAGATTATAATTAGGTTTACCGTGTTTCAACTCACACTGTGAGATTATAATTAGGTTTACCGTGTTTCAACTCACACTGTGAGATTATAATTAGGTTTACCGTGTTTCAACTCACACTGTGAGATTATAATTAGGTTTACCGTGTTTCAACTCACACTGTGAGATTATAATTAGGTTTACCGTGTTTCAACTCACACTGTGAGATTATAATTAGGTTTACCGTGTTTCAACTCACACTGTGAGATTATAATTAGGTTTACCGTGTTTCAACTCACACTGTGAGATTATAATTAGGTTTACCGTGTTTCAACTCACACTGTGAGATTATAATTAGGTTTACCGTGTTTCAACTCACACTGTGAGATTATAATTAGGTTTACCGTGTTTCAACTCACACTGTGAGATTATAATTAGGTTTACCGTGTTTCAACTCACACTGTGAGATTATAATTAGGTTTACCGTGTTTCAACTCACACTGTGAGATTATAATTAGGTTTACCGTGTTTCAACTCACACTGTGAGATTATAATTAGGTTTACCGTGTTTCAACTCACACTGAGATTATAATTAGGTTTACCGTGTTTCAACTCACACTGTGAGATTATAATTAGGTTTACCGTGTTTCAACTCACACTGTGAGATTATAATTAGGTTTACCGTGTTTCAACTCACACTGTGAGATTATAATTAGGTTTACCGTGTTTCAACTCACACTGTGAGATTATAATTAGGTTTACCGTGTTTCAACTCACACTGTGAGATTATAATTAGGTTTACCGTGTTTCAACTCACACTGTGAGATTATAATTAGGTTTACCGTGTTTCAACTCACACTGTGAGTTTATAATTAGGTTTACCGTGTTTCAACTCACACTGTGAGATTATAATTAGGTTTACCGTGTTTCAACTCACACTGTGAGATTATAATTAGGTTTACCGTGTTTCAACTCACACTGTGAGATTATAATTAGGTTTACCGTGTTTCAACTCACACTGTGAGATTATAATTAGGTTTACCGTGTTTCAACTCACACTGTGAGATTATAATTAGGTTTACCGTGTTTCAACTCACACTGTGAGATTATAATTAGGTTTACAGTGTTTCAACTCACACTGTGAGATTATAATTAGGTTTACCGTGTTTCAACTCACACTGTGAGATTATAATTAGGTTTACCGTGTTTCAACTCACACTGTGAGATTATAATTAGGTTTACCGTGTTTCAACTCACACTGTGAGATTATAATTAGGTTTACCGTGTTTCAACTCACACTGTGAGATTATAATTAGGTTTACCGTGTTTCAACTCACACTGTGAGATTATAATTAGGTTTACCGTGTTTCAACTCACACTGTGAGATTATAATTAGGTTTACCGTGTTTCAACTCACACTGTGAGATTATAATTAGGTTTACCGTGTTTCAACTCACACTGTGAGATTATAATTAGGTTTACCGTGTTTCAACTCACACTGTGAGATTATAATTAGGTTTACCGTGTTTCAACTCACACTGTGAGATTATAATTAGGTTTACCGTGTTTCAACTCACACTGTGAGATTATAATTAGGTTTACCGTGTTTCAACTCACACTGTGAGATTATAATTAGGTTTACCGTGTTTCAACTCACACTGTGAGATTATAATTAGGTTTACCGTGTTTCAACTCACACTGTGAGTTTATAATTAGGTTTACCGTGTTTCAACTCACACTGTGAGATTATAATTAGGTTTACCGTGTTTCAACTCACACTGTGAGATTATAATTAGGTTTACCGTGTTTCAACTCACACTGTGAGATTATAATTAGGTTTACCGTGTTTCAACTCACACTGTGAGATTATAATTAGGTTTACCGTGTTTCAACTCACACTGTGAGATTATAATTAGGTTTACCGTGTTTCAACTCACACTGTGAGATTATAATTAGGTTTACCGTGTTTCAACTCACACTGTGAGATTATAATTAGGTTTACCGTGTTTCAACTCACACTGTGAGATTATAATTAGGTTTACCGTGTTTCAACTCACACTGTGAGATTATAATTAGGTTTACCGTGTTTCAACTCACACTGTGAGATTATAATTAGGTTTACCGTGTTTCAACTCACACTGTGAGATTATAATTAGGTTTACCGTGTTTCAACTCACACTGTGAGATTATAATTAGGTTTACCGTGTTTCAACTCACACTGTGAGATTATAATTAGGTTTACCGTGTTTCAACTCACACTGTGAGATTATAATTAGGTTTACCGTGTTTCAACTCACACTGTGAGATTATAATTAGGTTTACCGTGTTTCAACTCACACTGTGAGTTTATAATTAGGTTTACCGTGTTTCAACTCACACTGTGAGATTATAATTAGGTTTACAGTGTTTCAACTCACACTGTGAGATTATAATTAGGTTTACCGTGTTTCAACTCACACTGTGAGATTATAATTAGGTTTACCGTGTTTCAACTCACACTGTGAGATTATAATTAGGTTTACCGTGTTTCAACTCACACTGTGAGATTATAATTAGGTTTACCGTGTTTCAACTCACACTGTGAGATTATAATTAGGTTTACCGTGTTTCAACTCACACTGTGAGATTATAATTAGGTTTACCGTGTTTCAACTCACACTGTGAGATTATAATTAGGTTTACCGTGTTTCAACTCACACTGTGAGATTATAATTAGGTTTACCGTGTTTCAACTCACACTGTGAGATTATAATTAGGTTTACCGTGTTTCAACTCACACTGTGAGATTATAATTAGGTTTACCGTGTTTCAACTCACACTGTGAGATTATAATTAGGTTTACCGTGTTTCAACTCACACTGTGAGATTATAATTAGGTTTACCGTGTTTCAACTCACACTGTGAGATTATAATTAGGTTTACCGTGTTTCAACTCACACTGTGAGATTATAATTAGGTTTACCGTGTTTCAACTCACACTGTGAGATTATAATTAGGTTTACCGTGTTTCTTGCACGTTGCACAATTGTTTTGCACTACAACAATGTTGACGTGATTTTTCTTCTGGAAGAGCAGTTTAGATCCTCATACAGACACACTTTCACAGCCCCCCATCCACAGCACGTCTAACAGCTATGAATAACTGGAGCAATAATCACGTGTTATGGAATGTTGTGTCATGAGGTCAGATGTGCTTGGGTTCACAATGGATATTCAGCAGTGGTCAAAATATTGACCTCTCCTCTTCACCAGGCACAATGGATTACTATAGTGTGTGTGTGTGTGTGTGTGTGTGTGTGTGTGTGTGTGTGTGTGTGTGTGTGTGTGTGTGTGTGTGTGTGTGTGTGTGTGTGTGTGTGTGTGTGTGTGTGTGTGTGTGTGTGTGTGTGTGTGTGTGTGTGTGTGTGTGTGTGTGTGTGTGTGTGTGTGTGTGTGTGTGTGTGTGTGTGCAGCCGAGGTCCCTCACCCAAGCAATCTGAAGTGAATTATATCCTATACTTAGAACGTATTCTTCTATAGCCCCATTACACCCAGAGATACACAGGGACACAGGGTCTCCCCACTCAACACATCTTCTCCCTGCAGAGCAAAGTCAACAGGAACACAACAACATATGGAATTCTTTTCAGATGGTCATATCATGGATCCTTTAGCTATTTGATTTACAATTTTAGGACCCCTTTACGTATAACAAAATATATATTTTTTTAAATGGTAAAATATTGAATTTGGCCTTTACTTCTATAGCCTATAGAAACCATTGAATATCACATACATAAATGGCTGTACATTTAGACAAGGGATGGGGAACGATATCAACACCCATACATACTGCATGATGAGAGACTCTGTGTCAACAAGCTCCCACAGTCTCACTGCAGAATACGATGTTAGTCCATAAACATCACATTTCGATGGTTGAGTTAAGGGTTAAGCTTTGGGATAGGGTTACAACTAAAATGAGTGCTTAGCACTGGAATTAAGCACGAGACCCTTAGAGCTAGTGCTTGCGGCGTACGCCCATCCGACATCTCCGTACAATACGCCCTAGCAAACTGCAAGCCTACTTGATGGTAATAGTTCTCACCGTTGCCGCCAGTGGATGATTTTAAGTCATCTCACCATTGAACCTAGTGGATGATTTTAAGTCATCTCACCATTGAAACTAGTGGATGATTTTAAGTCATCTCACCATTGAAACTAGTGGATGATTTTAAGTCATCTCACCATTGAAACTAGTGGATGATTTTAAGTCATCTCACCATTGAACCTAGTGGCTGATTTTTAAGTCATCTCACCATTGAAACTAGTGGATGATTTTAAGTCATCTCACCATTGAACCTAGTGGCTGATTTTTAAGTCATCTCACCATTGAACCTAGTGGCTGATTTTTAAGTCATCTCACCATTGAACCTAGTGGCTGATTTTTAAGTCATCTCCTGACGTTTTGGGTACCTGGACGCACGTTGAATTTCACCTTGGATCTTGAGCGACCTGACTGCTCTGTACACACACACACACACACACACACACACACACACACACACACACACACACACACACACACACACACACACACACACACACACACACACACACACACACACACACACACACACACACACACTCCTGATGACTCGCCCACCCCATGCCAGCCAGCCAGAGTTTGGGGATTGACCGGAATCTCAATTTGGGGGAAAGAGGAACTAAGAGGAGAATGAATCTCAATTTGGGGGGAAAGAGGAATTAAGAGGGAGGAGAAGACATCCCATACACTATCTCTGTAATGACAGACATCATTTCACCCAATTACATTGAGGGATGATGCTCCAGGCATCTGCAATGGCTCACTCCCCATCTCTCTCTGCCTCTCTCTCACTGTCTCTCTCTCACTGTCTCTCTTCCTGTCTATCTCACCCTGTCTCTAGGCATCTGCAAGGGATCACTCCCCATCTTTCTCTGCTCTCTCTCTCTCTCTCTCTCTCTCTCTCTCTCTCTCTCTCTCTCTCTCTCTCTCTCTCTCTCTCTCGCTCTCTCTCTCTCTCTCTCTCTCTCGCTCTCGCTCTCTCTTCCTGTCTATATCTCCCTGTCTCTAGGCATCTGCAAGGGATCACTCTCTGTCTCTCTCTAATCTCTCTGTCTCTATCCTCTCCCTCCCTTTGTCTTTTTCTTTCTCTCGCTGTATCTCTCTTTCTCTCACACACACACACACACACACACACGTTTGTTTTTCTATCCTTGTGGGGACCAAACAATTGATTCCCATAAAACAAATCACCTAACCCTA
The DNA here is from genome assembly GCF_029448725.1 of Salvelinus fontinalis. NCBI lineage: Eukaryota > Metazoa > Chordata > Actinopteri > Salmoniformes > Salmonidae > Salvelinus > Salvelinus fontinalis. Next base: position 33,829,256 of record NC_074699.1, read on the forward strand.
ACCTAACTCCTAACCTTAACCCTTAACCTAAACCTCAAAGCCTAAAATAGCCATTTTCCTTGTGGGGACCGGCGAAATGTCCCCACATGTCCATATGTTCAATGTTTTACTATTCATGTGAGGACTTTTGGTCCCCACAAGGATAGTAAAACCAAACACACACAGAAAGAGTCACCCTCATTACAGTTTGGGTTCCAGTGTGGCTGTATATCATTCACACTGTCAGCTGTGCATTTTGACACGTTATCTAACAGGGATGATTTCAAATCCACCCACTCCTTCTAAAATGAACCCTCGAAAAGCACACACACACACACACACACACACACACACACACACACACACACACACACACACACACACACACACACACACACACACACACACACACACACACACACACACACACACACACACACACACACACACACACACACACACACACACACACGTAATAGCATACATTTTCTCTCGGAGACAGGTGTGCTATTTCATCCCAGTGGCGATGGGACAGCAGATGATGGTTCTAACTTCCCTCCAGACATTCAGACAGGATTCCTTTGTCCTGTCTGACTCTCAAAAGAATATAATCAAATACAGCATAGTGTAAACAAACACAGAGAAATAAATAGAATAGAATAGACTGTTGCCCACAAAATGAATAAATATAATTCATTCTACATATCCAAAAGCCATTTTCAGTGTTTTTCAGCACCGGGTGGACAATATGAAGAATAAATATTCCTTTCAATAGACCTTTCAAATTGTTTATTAGTCGTATGTACAGGATATGCATGGTATACACCGTCCAACAAAATGCTTACTTGCAGGTTGCTTCTCGACAATGCAACAACAGTAACAAATAATAAAATATAGGACTGCAAACATAAAGTAAATGGCTCAGTAGAATAGAATAAACATTTTAACATCAGTATAATACAGGAAGGCACAAATTATAGTCCAATATTGACATGTGTTCTGGGCAAGGGTGGATTGGGGGGAAGTGTTTAAATTGTGCTGTATAAGCATTAGTAAATAAGAGTCTGGTAGCAGCAGTTGTGTGTGTAGCATGAATATATGTGTGGACCTGGAAGACTGGAAAGTGTTTGGCTCCCAAGGCTCGAGGCATTTATAATGAGTTCCAATCAACCCTGAGAGAAAACACTTTCTGCAGGAAATCAATTCAATGAAATAAATAAATTCCTTGTTGTTACTGCCAGCAAATAATTATCTTGAGTCTTAAAAAAACAGCTTCTGTTAATATCCTGTTGGGGATGGGGGCGCTGTTTAGACTATTTATGCTAATGTGGCTAATTTTTTAAACGGCTTCCCACAAAATCCTTGATCGTACAATATGCATATTATTATTATTATTGGATAGAAAACAGTCTATAGTTTCTATAGGAGTTGAAATTTTGTCTCTAAGTGGAACAGAGCCCATTCTACAGCAATTTCCCTGACATGGAGTCAGATTTGAGAAATGTTGGCCACTTTTCTGAAGTCAGTTAAAAGGGCACTGTCGTTGCTATGACTATACGGACACTTCTTACGTCTTCCCCTGGATGCCTTTACGTGATGACGATTCCAACGGGGTCGATTGCTCGTTCACAGGCCCTACAAATGAAAAAAACCTTTAGCTAGCAAGTCTTTTCTTGCTGCGTAACGCGCGTGGAAGACACCGACCCTCTCCTGTTCCAAGCCTTAGTTTAGCCTGTTATATTTCTCCGGACATCTTTTCACTCGTTATAGGAGCTACAAACATCATGAAGTAGTTAATTTAAAGCGTTTTATAGCAATTTATATCCGTTTAGTGCGATTTTGGGACATTTATTTTTGCAACGATGTGAAAAGTTGGGCACGCTTTTCAGTTCATCCCGAACGCAGTTGACATTTCCACATGGCAAGAGGACAGCTTTCCACCAAAAGACGATTTCTCCCAAGAAAGGATCCTTTGCCCAAGATACTGATGGAAGAACAGCTCAAGGTAGGACATTTTTATTATGATAAATCGTGTTTCTGTCGAAACATTTTAGTGGCTTAGGACGCCATGTTTTTTGACGTAGCTTCGCTTGGCGCAAACTGTATTGAAAAGTAAGGATAAATTAAAAAATGTAATAATGCAATTGTATTAAGAATTAAATTGTCTATCAATCCCTGTCCACCCTATATTTTTTTAGTCACGTTTATGAGTATTTATGTATAAGAGTAGATCACTGTCTAAGTGGCGCAAGGACAAATTCTGACCAGCTGAGTTACATTTCACATTGTCTAACCATGATTTTGGTGGCTAAATATAAACATTTTCGATCAAACTGTATATGCATGTTGTAATGTGATGTTACAGGAGTGTCATCGGAAGAATTCTGAGAAGGTTAGTGAAAAAATTAATATCTTTTGGCGATGTTGACTTTTATCGCTCACTTTGGCTAGAATCAATGCTGGGCTGCTAATTGCTATGTGCTAAGCTAATATAACGATTTATTGTGTTTTCGCTGTAAGACACTTAGAAAATCTGAAATATTGTCTGTATTCACAGGATCTGTGTCTTTCGATTCGTGTATGCTGTGTATTTTTACGAAATGTTTGATGATTAGTAGTTAGGTAAACACGTTGCTCATTGTAATTATTCTAGTCCATTTGTGATGGTGGGTGCAATTGTAAACTATGAAGTCTACCTGAAATATGCACTTTTTTCTAACAAAACCTATCCCATACCATAAATATGTTATCAGACTGTCATCTAATGAGTTTTTTTGTTGGTTAGGGGCTATAAATATCTTAGTTTAGCCGAATTGGTGATGGCTACTGGTGTTGGTGGACAAATAAAAGATGGTGGATGATGCTAATGTGTTTTTAGGTAATAGATGTACATCTTTACATATTGTGTCTTCCCTGTAAAACATTTTAAAAATCGGAAATGTTGACTGGATTCACAAGATCTGTGTCTTTCATTAGCTGTATTGGACTTTAATGTGTGAAAGTTAAATATTTTAAAAATATATTTTTTTTGAATTTCGCGGCACTGGTTTTTCAGTGGGGGGGGGGGGGGGGGGGGGGTGCCGCTAGCGCCACGCTGATCCTAGACAGGTTTTAAGCTAATTATTATTTAAATGAAAACAGAGCAAACTGCTGCTATTTAAACCATGCTCTCTCTCTCTTTCTCTCTCTCCCTGTTTATCTCTCCCTGTTTCTCTCTCCCTGTTTCTCTCTCCCTGTCTGTCTCTCTCTCTCTATCTTTAAACTATGAGAAATCAAAGTAGGATTTAAATATGAATGTACTATTATCTATGGTTAGAAGTGTTTGATTGTTCCTGTTACAGGGCAGAGTGATTTGATAAATGGATAGATAGAAAACCTGGAGATGATCATCATTACTGTTGTCTAAGTGAAAGACATGGTGGGGTTCAACTCTTTCTACTTGGTCGATTCAGGAGACTGTTTGAAATCCAATTCATTGAAAATGGGACATTATTTTCTGTGTCCCTTTCACTCGAGTCCCTGAATTGATTGAGTTGAAATGGAATCGACCGACAACCCTGCAGCGAAGATGCTGCCCTAGCCCCATTTTCAAAAAGCACCCTAGAGCAGGAGGGGTGATCTAGAATCAGTTCCCGCCTATCCATATAAATCATTTTAGTTATGAACCAAATAGCAAAACTGGTCCTCTATCAGCAATAATACTCCAAAACGCCCTGACCACAATGACCTCAGCAGCTAGCTGTGACCACAATGACCTCAGCAGCTAGCTGTGACCACAATGACCTCAGCAGATAGCTGTGACCACAATGACCTCAGCAGATAGCTGTGACCACAATGACCTCAGCAGATAGCTGTGACCACAATGACCTCAGCAGATAGCTGTGACCACAATGACCTCAGCAGATAGCTGTGACCACACTGTTACAACTCAACAATGACCTCAGCAGATAGCTGTGACCACACTGTTACAACTCAACAATGACCTCAGCAGATAGCTGTGACCACACTGTTACAACTCAACAATGACCTCAGCAGATAGCTGTGACCACACTGTTACAACTCAACAATGACCTCAGCAGATAGCTGTGACCACACTGTTACAACTCAACAATGACCTCAGCAGATAGCTGTGACCACACTGTTACAACTCAACAATGACCTCAGCAGATAGCTGTGCCCACACTGTTACAACTCAACAATGACCTCAGCAGATAGCTGTGACCACACTGTTACAACTCAACAATGACCTCAGCAGATAGCTGTGACCACACTGTTACAACTCAACAATGACCTCAGCAGATAGCTGTGACCACACTGTTACAACTCAACAATGACCTCAGCAGATAGCTGTGACCACACTGTTACAACTCAACAATGACCTCAGCAGATAGCTGTGACCACACTGTTACAACTCAACAATGACCTCAGCAGATAGCTGTGACCATACTGTTACAACTCAACAATGACCTCAGCAGATAGCTGTATGATGCTCTTTGATCATTGGGGTATGGAGGCAGTGATGTTCAGTGCTGCAGGCAGCACTGTCTGTGTGTCTGTGTCTGTGTGTGTGTGTGTGTCTGTGTCTGTGTCTGTGTCTGTGTCTGTGTGTGTGTGTGTGTGTGTGTGTGTGTGTGTGTGTGTGTGTGTGTGTGTGTGTGTGTGTGTGTGTGTGTGTGTGTGTGTGTGTGTGTGTGTGTGTGTGTGTGTGTGTGTGTGTGTGTGTGTGTGTGTGTGTGTGTGAGTGAGTGTGTGTCCGTCTGTCTGCCTGTCAATCCATCCAGTGATGCTCTGAGATGTAACTAGGCCCTTGAAAGTTCCTGCACTAGTCTCTCTAGTGGAAGTGGGTCAGTGTGTTACGTTGTTAAGCATCCCCCTCACCACCAATGAATTCTGATGAAAGAGATTGAACGGGATCACAGGCACACACACACACAGATACACACAAACACACACAGACTATCCAAACCCTGGGGGCTCTAGTCTAGCCACTTCTTTACCTAATTTATTTGTTTGGTCATTCATATGTACAGTCTCTCTAATGGAAGTGGGTCAGTGTGTTACATACACATACAAATTCATTTACTAGTTCTTTCTTTGTTTCAATTATCACCCACTGATCTAAGTTAAACCCAGTATTACAATAGACAGAAGACCTTTATGGTTGAATACACTAAAACAGACATCCCTCTTTAACACAGCACATTGTAAGTAGACTTCTGGTTCTTTTTAGTCCAGTTCCTGTGTCACATGAATGGGGAGAATGGGGATTCATACCAGCAACCTTCGTTTATTGGCCCAACACACAACCACTACACTGCCATCTTTTTACCTCTATGTCCTGCCACTTAGCATTGTGTGTGTGTGTGTGTGTGTGTGTGTGTGTGTGTGTGTGTGTGTGTGTGTGTGTGTGTTTACATGCGTGTGTGTATTATACTAGAACAGAGACTATAGGGTTTACCTAAGGACATTGTGTCGTCTCTGTCTGGCTGTGTGAGGACAGAATGCACAGGTGTTTAACATACAGCATCTGAAACACATCTGTCTAACATATTCATGTGTGAGTGTCTGCCTCTGCATGTGCTGTCTGGTAAGCATCAGTTGAAATATGTCTTTAAAATCTCTTAATGATCATACCCTTTAAAAATATATTTTGCCTAACATGACATACCCAAATCCAACTGCCTAAAGCTCAGGCCCTGAAGCAAGGATATGCATATTCTTTTGAAAGGAAACACTTTGAAGTTTGTGGAAATGTGAATGTAGGAGAATATAACACATTAGATCTGGTAAAAGATAATACAATCCATTTTTTGGGGGTCAATCCTCTTTGAAGTGCAAGAGAAAGGCCTTAGTGTATTATTCCAGCCCAGGCACCATTTAGATTTTGGCAACTAGATGGCAGCAGTGTATGTACAACGTTTTAGACTGATCCAATGAACCATTGCGTTTATGTTCTAAATTATGTATGAAGACTAATTGGTTTATTAATGCATTTTCAAGTTCATAATTGTGCACTCTCCTCAAACAATAGCATGGTATTATTTCACTGTAATAGCTACTGTAAATTGGACAGTGCAGTTAGATTAGCAAGAATTTAAGCTTTCTGCCCATATCAAATAAGTCTTTGTCCTGGGATTTTTGTTGTTGTTGTTACGTACAACCTCATGCTAGTCACATTAGCCTACATTAGCTTAACCGTCTCGCGGGGGGTACACCAATCCCGTAGAGGTTATTAACTTACTGCCAGAATGCCATCTTAGGAACAGACAGAACGCATGATTTATAATGCAGATCAGAATGAGTGGACCCAAGCCAGCATCTACAGAGACATACTCACAAACATCTTGACATCTTGACACATGCATCATTGGAACAGACAGAATGAGAGACCTTAATGAGACCAAAATCCACATGCACACACACACACACACACACACACACACACACACACACACACACACACACACACACACACACACACACACACACACACACACACACACACACACACACACACACACACACACACACACACACACACACACACACACACACACACAGTACCCTACCCCAGACTGAGAGTCCAGCAATGCTGCAGTGAGACAAAGGGGAACAAAGGGGAACAAAGGGATAGAACATGACAGGACCTCTATCAACCTGATAATGACCTCTAGTGAGGGGGACAGAACATAACAGTATCTCTATCAACCTGATAATGACCTCTAGTGGGAGGACATAGCATGACAGTAGCTCTATCAGCCTCATAGTGACCTCTAGTGGGGGGACAGAACATAACAGGACCTCTATCAACCTCATAGTGACCTCTAGTGGGGGGACAGAACATAACAGGACCTCTATCAACCTCATAGTGACCTCTAGTGAGGGGACAGAACATAACAGGACCTCTATCAACCTCATAGTGACCTCTAGTGAGGGGACAGAACATAACAGGACCTCTATCAACCGCATAGTGACCTCTAGTGAGGGGACAGAACATAACAGTACCTCTATCAACCTCATAGTGACCTCTAGTGAGGGAACATAGCATGACAGCCAGAAAGTTACATCTTAGAAAACGTTGTGAATTGCAGAGTTGACCTTTCTCATGAAACTTTCTTCTTTATAACTTGTCTTGTGTCGTTATCATGTGAGGTTGGACGTAAGGGAAACTATTTCTATTCTATTATATTCTGCATGTTCCCCCTTTAGGTTTTACAGATGAAGAATAAAAAGAAAACATCAAGTTTGAGATGTTCGTGTAAGAGTTTCAGTCATGTGGGAAAGACAAGGGATCATCTCAAAGTCTGTGTCCCAAATGGAACTCTATTCATATAGTGTAGCACTTTTGACCAGAACCCTATGGCCCCTGGTCAAGCATAGTGCACTATATAGGGAATAGGGTGCCATTTGGGACGAATCTAAAAAAAAATGCTATTTGTTCCCAGGTTCTTTCTCCGGTCTTCACAAAGAGTCTTTGTAGCAGGGCAGGATTAGACAGCTGTATTCCTTTTCACACACACACCAGAGAGGTTCCAGCGTCAGGCAGCGGTGACAGGTCCAAATAGAGAAAGTAAATAAACACCAGTCAGAGGCCTGGGAAACCCACCTTGCCTGTGTGTGTGTGTGTGTGTGTGTGTGTGTGTGTGTGTGTGTGTCCAGAGCAACAGGTTAGAAGATCAACAAAGAGCCTGTTTTATTATTCAGACGTGGTTCACACAGTCTGACATTGTATGGTCAGGGTCAAGGGTCAAGTGTCTGAGCAGGGGCAGAGGGCTGGTAGAGAGGGGGTGATGGGTTACTAAAGGGAAGTCAGTCATAGCGGAAGTGAGGAGGGGGTGTAGATAATGCCAATGCCTGTTGGGAGGTGGGAGGTGGTTCTCTCCCAAGGTAATGGGAAAGGGATGGAGGCAGGTAGGGAGGGGGAGTGAGGGAGGGACGCAGGGAGTAAGGAAGGGGGGAGGGAGGGGTGCCTGGTGGTTTTCTACAGGGGTCCGAGGTGACTGGGGAAGTGGAGTGTGGGGAAACCTCTTTCTCTTCTCCTTATGTTCTCCCCTCTCTCTGTCACAGTTGAAAGGTCCATGACAGTCAGGACTACACAGGGTCTCTGTGTCATGGGGCTTCTAATGAGAAGGCTTCAAACACATGACAGAACATGAGAATGTAAATGTCTATTTGTTGTTCCTGAAGAGCAAAATAATTAAATGCAAATAGATTGTTTTTGCAAATCAGGAGATTCCGATGTGTCAGCACGTTATATTTACAAGGCATCTCCAGTACATTGCAGTGAATCAACTAGAGGGCAAGAGCATGTGTTTCAACAACTCTTAACTTGAAAGTCTTTGGCTGTTTGCAGAAATGTATATGTGAACGTATTCCTTTTGGAGGTTGTGTTGCAGCTCAGCACACTGCTTTCAAACAACTGTAGGGAATACTGTAGCAGTCATGAAATAACAATTCATCTCCACTATAAAGAAAGTCTCCCCTTGAGGTTGGAGTCAAAGCTTTCCTGTTCAGAAACGTAGTAACTATTGAATAGAATGAAAGGTGTTTATATGGGACATAGAGGAGTAAGAGAGAAACAGAGCTGCTAAATCAGCTAAAAACACTCCTGTGTTTCTTTCAACAACAAAACATATGTTCAAAGAAGATCATTCTCTTTCATCTGAGCTTCCCTCCAAAATTGCATTCTCTGCAAAAAACAAAACAATTCTGCCCAAAAGGGATAATATTCACCGTTTTCTTTTCGGCATGATTAACACGATTACCAAAGCGTCAACAGACGGTTGATACTTTACCCGTGGCCTAATTTGCTAAGACAGTCCTCTAAAAAGATAAACCTTCTGCTAGGACATGATATGTTTGGGCTCAGGGATTTACTTTAATCCCTAATGTTTGAACAGAAGGCTTTGGTTGCTGGCACGCACACTTACAGCAACTTAATCAGCATCAGTCTCCTGCTCACATTCCTATCAATCAATCAAATGTATTTATAAAGCCGGTTTTTACATCAGCTCATGTCACAAGGTGCTTCTACAGAAACCCAGCTTAAAACCCCAAACAGCAAGCAATGCAGATGTAGAAGCACATTCCTATGTTCTTGTCTTCTGTCCCTAACATCTCCCACAACATGATCTGATTCCCCAATGTAAAGAGAGAGCGAGAGAGAGAGAGAGAGAGGTAGAGAGTGAGAGACCAATAAGCATCATAAGAGAAAAAGAGGAGAGAGACAACAAAAGGAAGAGAGTTGGAGAGAGAGAGAAATAACACCAGCTAATTTGTGTGACGCTTCAGCCATGTGTTTTCAACATCTTTTGTACTGTTTGATCCCTGAGACAGAAATAAAGAGTATGGTTTGTATGATGACACAGTGCATCTGCAGGAGGGACATTGAGGAGGGGAAACCAGTTTTGGTTTCTGTGTTTTGGGGTTTCTGCTGACTGGCAGGACAGGAGAGGGGAGCAGAGGGGAGGAGAGGGGGAGAGGAGAGGGGAGCAGAGGGGAGGAGGGGAGAGTTACAGCATGTATCAGCTCCACACACGAGCACAGAACTTGAGCTGGTGGACCTAAAAATTAACCCAGAGGTGTCAAACCAACCCAACAGGAGAAATCAGTAACATCACCTCTCTCTTTCTCTCTGCAGAACGCTCTAAAATAACCTGCTCTAGTTGCGACTTCAGCAAAGTTCAGCTAGAGTTCACTGGTGCTCCTCTCCCTTTCCAATAGGGTGAGCCTTTCATGTCTGTGCTGGCTCACTGTCTCAACTGCAACAGCAGCAGCAAATGCAGTCTGTTTGAAGCTGCCACCCAATTTATAGTAGGTTCCAAAACGAGCTCAACTTTTTCAGGATCGGTGTTCCCCGTGGGACAGTTAAGCTAATGTAGACTAATGCAATTAGCATGAGGTTGTAAGTAACAAGAACATTTCCCAGGACATAGACATAACTGATATTGGCAGAAAGCTTAAAAGGTCATTATCAAACAAACAGCATGCAGCAACAGAATGCCTTTAATTAGCTGTGTGAGCATGTAGTAGGGATAAGCACTGTATGCTCCCTCTAATTCTCTCTCTCTTTTTCTCTCTCTTTCTCTCTCTCTCTCTTTCTCTCTCTCTTCTCTCAGAAGACCTGAGACCTAGGACCATGCCTCAGGACTACCTGGCCTGATGACTCCTTGCTGTCCCCAGTCCACCTGGTCATGCTGCTGCTCCAGTTTCAACTGTTCTGCCTGCGGCTATTGAACCCTGACCTGTTCACTGGACGTGCTACCTTGTCCCGGACCTGCTGTTTTGGACTCTCTCTCTGCCGCACCTGCTGTCTCTAACTCTGAATGATCGGCTATGAAAAGCCAACTGACATATACTCCTGAGGTAATGACCTGTTGCCCCCTCTACAACCACTGTGATTATTATTATCTGACCCTGCTGGTCATCTATGAACATTTTAACATCTTGGCCATGTTCTGTTATAATCTCCACCCGGCACAGCCAGAAAAGGATCGTCCACCCTTCAGAGCCTGGTTCCTCTCTAGGTTTCTTCCTAGGTTCTGGCCATTCTAGGGAGTTTTTCCTAGCCACCGTGCTTCTACATCTGCATTGCTTACTGTTTGGGGTTTTAGGCTGGGTTTCTGTACATCACTTTGTGACATTGGCTGATGTAAAAAGGGCTTTATAAATACATTTGTTAGACATTTGATTCATATCCATCAGATCTAATGCGTCCCAAATGGCACCCTATCTCCTATGTAGTTCACTCCTTTCGCCAGGGCTTGGTCAAAAGCAGTGCACAACACAGGCCATTGGGTGCCATTTGGGACGTAGTTTGTCACTCCAATATACAGAACAAGATAGAGACAAGGCTCGCTTCTGCCATCTAGTGCTGATTGATTGACATGTCGGCTACTGTCCGGTACCAATTGATTTCATTTATTTGATTGTTAAAGACACACTGTGGTCAAATGAAGAGTAGTTAGTTCTCATATTAAAACAGTGAATTACTTGAAGTTTGGTCTAGTGGTAGCTCTGCCTACTCTGGGACACACATACCTGCAGGCAACGGGGTCATGAATCCCACTTACTGTAAGCTTATCCAATGGCGACCCGTCATTCAGGGCAGCCCCACCTTTTTGGGTTGCCTGTTTTGTATGTTATTTTAAAGGCAGTAAATGAAGCTGAATGAACTGTTTCGCTGCCAGACAAGGCTCAGCTGATAGCCAGGTGTAGCAGTGGTAAGGTGTTGGGACTGCTGTTGGGACTCTGAGGTTGGGACAGCTTTATGTTGGGACTCTGAGGTTGGAACAGCTTTATGAAGGCCCTAACAGTTTGTGGGCATAACAAAAAAATAGTTGTTTGCCCCACCAAGATTTACATGCTAAAATCACCACTGGACCTATCTGTCTCCCTCTCTACCTTCCAACTGTCACTGTCCAGAAAACAAAAATATGTAAAAAAGCAACAAAATGTATATTACTGAACTGTTGGCTATTGCAATAACGTTTAGAAAACGATGTACTGTAGGCTAGTGTCATTAAAGATTGAAAGCATTTTAGTTTTTCTATCTTTGTTTTTTCTTTTTTCAATGACAGCGGACTGGGATGTCCTTTGGTCCACATGTCTGTCTGAAAAGACCAGAACAATGTGAAGATAAGGGAGCTGTCTGAACTCTGAGCAGCCTCTTCAGAACAAGTCTAAACGGAGTGATTATTTCCCTGCACTCTGTTTCTCCTCTGTTTGGTTAAGTCTCTCACATCCAATTTGTCTTCATTTCTCCAAGCTGTTGCTGCTGCAGAGCCTGACCACCTGGTGGTAGAACCAATTAGAATACAGTGTTTACCATACGGCTAGTGAGCCTCTCTGGGGAAGGGGGTGGGGGAGAGAGAGGGAAAGAGGGGGGAGAGTGAGAGAGAGAGAGAGAGAGAGAGAGGGAGAGAGGGGGGAGAGAAGGAGAGCCTGCAGATGCATCATGCTGATTGAAACTGAGGGGGAATGTTCATTACTGTACCTGCATCTTTACTAGTCCACTATAGTATGACCCATCAAGGACATATACAGCATACACCCTATGCATCTTACTATGCTGAACAAAATATTGAACAAAAATATAAACACAACATGCAACAATTTCAACGATTTTACTTAGTTACAATTCATATAAGTGGGTGGGCCTATGCCCACCCAGGCCCACCCATGGCTGTGCCCCTGCCCAGTCAATCATAATGAGTTTTTCCCCACAAAAGGGCTTTATTACAGACAGAAATACTCCTCAGTTTCATCAGTTGTCCGGATGGCTGCTCTCAGATTTTAGAATGGCCTTTTATTGTCCCCAGCACAAGGTGCACCTGTGTAATGATCATGCTGTTTAATTAGCTTCTTGATATGCCACACCTGTCAAGTGGATGGATTATCTTGGCAAAGGAGAAACGCTCACAAACAGGGATTTAAACACATTTGTGCACAAAATCTGAGAGAAATAATATTTCTCTCCTAAAGGAACTTTTCTAGGATCAACACTTTACATGTTGCGTTTATATTTTTGCTCAGTACACATAACGGGCTGAAAAGAGGCCATACATAATATCATGCTGTTTTGAAGGGTGAGGCTGCAGACATGGATTTTGTGTCTGGAAATGAAAGAATGAGCCAATGGTTTAATGAAAGGCATCCGTTGACGACTGATGCCAAACAGAGATGATTGTCCGACAAAATGTGCAGGTTTTTATGCATATGCTTCTTGTCCAAAAATAGTTAATTTGACTTGAATTTTAAAAAACGGGCAATGATGAATGCATTTCGTTTTCATGCCTCTCAGTGCACCTAGTCACCGCTGACTACTGGGAAGGTTCACAAACTGCAAATGTATATCAATCCACTAGGGGGAGCCATCAGGCTGTTTACGAATCCAGCCACTGGCCGTGTACAGCTTCCAGAGGACTAAACTGCGATGCAAGATAGAAAACCCTGAGTAATTCTAAAGCTAAACAGCTCCACGTTCCAACTACGGCTACATTTGTGACGAAATCAAAATTAAAGAAACGTTTATCTTGTAAATTCAGCAGCCTTTGGTGTCACTGACTGGTCTATTCTTTGTATTATGTATCGTTAATGGCGTAATTAATGTTTTACTTTGCGAGAAGTTTTATACGCATTCTGTCATTGCTAAATATGTAATGTGATAGGTATTTCATTATTACTATATTTTAACACTCAAAAAACATTAGATTAATAAAATATTTAATCAGTCGTCTTTCTCAAATAAAGGGGATGATGACACAATTTTTGCGAGAGAGAGAATCTGATTAATCGGTCTTCAACACGCGACTCAGACGCTTCATTCAGGTATAAATTGAGTTCGTCCTAAATTAGCCTGCCCGGAGCAGGTTAGTTCTAAACGATTCGTTGCCATAGAAATGTACCTGGCTAAAAGGTGAGACACTTTCGTGTCACCAGTTATCCCGAGTTGAACTCAGAGTTGACCAAAGTTACTTCACTACCTTCTCAAACCAGATTCATAGAACAGGGCTCTGGTGAGCTGTCTGTAATATTAGTTTAGACTCGATTTGCTGAGCTAGGACACCATTATCAGAGCAGGTTAAATGTAATACCAGTTGTAATGACAGCCGCTATAATGTTTCGTTTTAATGCTTAGTTGATTCGTGCCGTTCTCAGACAGCCACACGCACAGCAGAATTATCACCAACGCATTTTATTTGTTAGCTTTTATGACCTAGTGGTGTTTTCACAAAAACATTTGCTCAATTAAACGATAATATGGCTCATTCGGCAGCTGCAAGTTTATTCAAATTGAGGCATGCATTAAGGGGGAGATATAAAGTGTACTTTATGTAAATTACCTGTGTATTTAAAATAATGGTTTGAAATGTTTCCCTTGGTAGTTAAGGCTTTTAAAGTAAATCTTATGCTAATTACCATAACATTGTGGTTGCTGTATGGCGTATTTTTTGGTATAGTTAGTTGTAGGCCTATTTCTTTCACATGCCATTTGTTTCAGGGTCCAACTGAGGGAATTCAATTGATTTAAGCATGAGTAGTTTTATTCCCAATACTACTATGGTTTTTCATAGGAGAATTTGCCTCCCATCCCTCTCTTATATCTAACAAATTACACTTCTTCCACAGATAAAAACCAAGCACACACATTTTCATCAGAAAATTCAGCTGTTCTAGTTTGTTTATCTGATATGTGTCACGTTCCTGACCTGTTTTCCTTTTTCTTGTATTTATTTAGTTGGTCAGGGCGTGAGTTGGGTGGGTTTGTCTATGTTTGATTTTCTATGTTGGGATGTTTGTGTTCGGCCGGGTATGATTCTCAATCAGAGACAGCTGTCAATCGTTGTCCCTGATTGAGAATCATACTTAGGCAGCCTGGGTTTCACGTGTGTTTTGTGGGTGTTTGTTTCCGTGTCTGTGTTTGTTGCACCACACGGTACTGTATCGGTTTATGCACTTCGTTTATTTGTTTTGTAATTCAGTATTCAGTTTCGTTTTAAAAAATCATTATGAACTCTAACCACTCTGCGTATTGGTCCGATCCGTCTCGCCTCTCCTCGTCCGAGGAGGAGGAAGAATATGACGATAGCCGTAACAATATGGTTTAACATAGGCCAATAAAGACATTTCAATCTTGAATCCATCTGATGAAACAGACAAGCCTTATCGAATCAAAATCACATTTTATTTGTCACATGCACCGAATAGAACTGGTGTAGACTTTATCGTGAAATGCTTACTGATGAGCCCTTCCCAACGATGCAGGGTTTAAAAATAATACAATAGTAACGAGGAATAGAATAAAATACACAGAGTGGAGCTATAGTACCAGTACCAGATACATTTTCAGAGGTACGAGGTATTTGTAGTAGATATGTGCAGTGCCTTCAGCAGTGGCGATTTTAGCATGTAAATGTTGTTACACCTGGTTATCAGCAGAGTCCCAACACTATACCACTGTTACACCTGGTTATCAGCAGAGTCCCAACACCTTACCACTGTTACACCTGGCTATCAGCAGAGTCCCAACACTATACCACTGTTACACCTGGTTATCAGCAGAGTCCCAACACCTTACCACTGTTACACCTGGTTATCAGCAGAGTCCCAACACCTTACCACTGTTACACCTGACTATCAGCAGAGTCCCAACACCTTACCACTGTTACACCTGACTATCAGCAGAGTCCCAACACCTTACCACTGTTACACCTGGTTATCAGCAGAGTCCCAACACCTTACCACTGTTACACCTGGTTATCAGCAGAGTCCCAACACTATACCACTGTTACACCTGACTATCAGCAGAGTCCCAACACCTTACCACTGTTACACCTGGTTATCAACAGAGTCCCAACACCTTACCACTGTTACACCTGGTTATCAGCAGAGTCCCAACACCTTACCACTGTTACACCTGGTTATCAGCAGAGTCCCAACACCTTACCACTGTTACACCTGACTATCAGCAGAGTCCCAACACCTTACCACTGCTACACCTGGTTATCAGCAGAGTCCCAACACCTTACCACTGTTACACCTGGTTATCAGCAGAGTCCCAACACCTTACCACTGTTACACCTGGCTATCAGCAGAGTCCCAACACCTTACCACTGTTACACCTGGTTATCAGCAGAGTCCCAACACCTTACCACTGTTACACCTGGTTATCAGCAGAGTCCCAACACTATACCACTGTTACACCTGGTTATCAGCAGAGTCCCAACACCTTACCACTGTTACACCTGGTTATCAGCAGAGTCCCAACACCTTACCACTGTTACACCTGGTTATCAGCAGAGTCCCAACACTATACCACTGTTACACCTGGCTATCAGCAGAGTCCCAACACCTTACCACTGTTACACCTGGTTATCAGCAGAGTCCCAACACCTTACCACTGTTACACCTGGTTATCAGCAGAGTCCCAACACCTTACCACTGTTACACCTGGTTATCAGCAGAGTCCCAACACCTTACCACTGTTACACCTGACTATCAGCAGAGTCCCAACACCTTACCACTGTTACACCTGGTTATCAGCAGAGTCCCAACACCTTACCACTGTTACACCTGGCTATCAGCAGAGTCCCAACACCTTACCACTGTTACACCTGGTTATCAGCAGAGTCCCAACACCTTACCACTGTTACACCTGACTATCAGCAGAGTCCCAACACCTTACCACTGTTACACCTGGCTATCAGCAGAGTCCCAACACCTTACCACTGTTACACCTGGTTATCAGCAGAGTCCCAACACCTTACCACTGTTACACCTGGCTATCAGCAGAGTCCCAACACCTTACCACTGTTACACCTGGTTATCAGCAGAGTCCCAACACCTTACCACTGTTACACCTGGTTATCAGCAGAGTCCCAACACCTTACCACTGTTACACCTGGTTATCAGCAGAGTCCCAACACTATACCACTGTTACACCTGGTTATCAGCAGAGTCCCAACACCTTACCACTGTTACACCTGGCTATCAGCAGAGTCCCAACACCTTACCACTGTTACACCTGGTTATCAGCAGAGTCCCAACACCTTACCACTGTTACACCTGGTTATCAGCAGAGTCCCAACACCTTACCACTGTTACACCTGGCTATCAGCAGAGTCCCAACACCTTACCACTGTTACACCTGGTTATCAGCAGAGTCCCAACACCTTACCACTGTTACACCTGGTTATCAGCAGAGTCCCAACACCTTACCACTGTTACACCTGGTTATCAGCAGAGTCCCAACACCTTACCACTGTTACACCTGGCTATCAGCAGAGTCCCAACACCTTACCACTGTTACACCTGGTTATCAACAGAGTCCCAACACCTTTACACTGTTACACCTGGCTATCAGCAGAGTCCCAACACCTTACCACTGTTACACCTGGTTATCAGCAGAGTCCCAACACCTTACCACTGTTACACCTGGTTATCAACAGAGTCCCAACACCTTACCACTGTTACACCTGGTTATCAGCAGAGTCCCAACACCTTACCACTGTTACACCTGGTTATCAGCAGAGTCCCAACACCTTACCACTTTTACACCTGGCTATCAGCAGAGTCCCAACACCTTACCACTGCTACACCTGGTTATCAGCAGAGTCCCAACACCTTACCACTGTTACACCTGGTTATCAGCAGAGTCCCAACACCTTACCACTGTTACACCTGGTTATCAGCAGAGTCCCAACACCTTACCACTGTTACACCTGGTTATCAGCAGAGTCCCAACACCTTACCACTGTTACACCTGGTTATCAGCAGAGTCCCAACACCTTACCACTGTTACACCTGGTTATCAGCAGAGTCCCAACACCTTACCACTGTTACACCTGGTTATCAACAGAGTCCCAACACCTTACCACTGTTACACCTGGCTATCAGCAGAGTCCCAACAGCAGAGTCCCAACACCTTACCACTGTTACACCTGGTTATCAGCAGAGTCCCAACACCTTACCACTGTTACACCTGGTTATCAGCAGAGTCCCAACACTATACCACTGTTACACCTGGTTATCAGCAGAGTCCCAACACTATACCACTGTTACACCTGGTTATCAGCAGAGTCCCAACACCTTACCACTGTTACACCTGGTTATCAGCAGAGTCCCAACACCTTACCACTGTTACACCTGGTTATCAGCAGAGTCCCAACACTATACCACTGTTACACCTGGTTATCAGCAGAGTCCCAACACCTTACCACTGTTACACCTGGCTATCAGCAGAGTCCCAACAGCAGAGTCCCAACACCTTACCACTGTTACACCTGGTTATCAGCAGAGTCCCAACACCTTACCACTGTTACACCTGGTTATCAGCAGAGTCCCAACACCTTACCACTGTTACACCTGGCTATCAGCAGAGTCCCAACAGCAGAGTCCCAACACCTTACCACTGTTACACCTGGTTATCAGCAGAGTCCCAACACCTTACCACTGTTACACCTGGTTATCAGCAGAGTCCCAACACCTTACCACTGTTACACCTGGTTATCAGCAGAGTCCCAACACCTTACCACTGTTACACCTGGCTATCAGCAGAGTCCCAACACCTTACCACTGTTACACCTGACTATCAGCAGAGTCCCAACACCTTACCACTGTTACACCTGGTTATCAGCAGAGTCCCAACACCTTACCACTGTTACACCTGGTTATCAGCAGAGTCCCAACACCTTACCACTGTTACACCTGGTTATCAGCAGAGTCCCAACACCTTACCACTGTTACACCTGGTTATCAACAGAGTCCCAACACCTTACCACTGTTACACCTGGTTATCAGCAGAGTCCCAACACCTTACCACTGTTACACCTGGCTATCAGCAGAGTCCCAACACCTTACCACTGTTACACCTGGTTATCAGCAGAGTCCCAACACCTTACCACTGTTACACCTGGTTATCAACAGAGTCCCAACAGCAGAGTCCCAACACCTTACCACTGTTACACCTGGCTATCAGCAGAGCCTTGTCTGGCAGCGAAACAGTTAATTCAGCCTCATTTACTGCTTTAATAAAAAAAAACATAGCTGATATGCTGACTTGCTTAAACAAATGTGGTTTCTACTGACAATTGAGATCTACAAACTATGGCATAAGGGGACGACAAGCGGATAAGAGGCAATCCGTAATAGCGATTAAGACATTAATGAGAGCGAGCTAGGATGGACGTAGTCAATATAACTATTTGTTCAGCACTTTTGAAATATACAGCGACAGAATTCAGAACATGGGCCGTTCTTATGATAAATAAAGGGGGCATCTAAGCAGACAATGAAAGCTCTTACAATATTTGATGATTACATTTATCAAAAACAGGTTATTGAGGCTACAAGTGCACCACCAAGTCAGAACAGTTGGTGAAAATAGACCAAATTATTAGGGTGAGGCACATGGGCTACTAACAGCTTACTACACAACATACACTTAGTATTACTTTCTTAGCTTCAGTAAACATATCCCCTGGTGTAACGTCCTGACCAGAGTTCTTATGTGTTTTGCTTGTTAAGTGTTGGTCAGGACGTGAGCTGGGTGGGAATTCTATGTTGTGTGTCTAGTTCGTCTGTTTCTGTGTTCAGCCTAATATGGTTCTCAATCAGAGACAGCTGTCAATCGTTGTCCCTGATTGAGAATCATATACAGGTGGTTTGTTTTGTGTTGGGGATTGTGGGTGGTTGTTTCCTGTGTCAGTGTTTGTGCCACACAGAACTGTGACGGTTAGTTCGTTTGTTATTTTGTATAGTGTCTATGTCTAACGTTAGTAGCTTGTGTATTGCACTTTCGTTTGTAGCTTCACGGTCATTTGTTGTTTTGTATTAGTTTGTCAGTATCTTGTCTTTGTGTTAATTAAATTCATGGAAAATTACCACGCTGCACATTGGTCCTCCGATCCTCTCTCCTCGTCCGAGGAGGAGGAAGAGCTAGACTGCCGTTACAGAACCACCCACCAAACTCGGACCAAGCAGCGTGAGTACGAGCAGCAGCGGCCCACTACACAGGAATCCTGGACATGGAAGGAAATTCTGGAGGGTAAAGGACACTGGGCTCACATTGGAGAATATCGCCGCTCTCGGGAAGAGATGGAGGCAGCTAAAGCCCAGGAGCGGTGGTATGAGGAGGCAGCACGGAAGCGTGGCTGGAAGCCCGTGAAGAAACCCCAAACATTTCTTGGGGGGGGGGGGGGGGGGGATAAAGGGTAGTGTGGCGAAGGCAGGTAGGAGACCTGCGCCCACATCCCATGCTTACCGTGGAGAGCGGGAGTACGGGCAGACACCGTGTTATGCGGAAGAGCGCACGGTGTCTCCTGTACGTGTGCATAGCCCGGTGCGGGTTATTCCACCTCCCCGCACTGGCCGGGCTAGATTGAGCATTGAGCCAAGTGCCATGAAGCCGGCTCAACATATCTAGCCTCCAGTACGTCTCCTCGGGCCGGTGTACATGGCACCAACCTTACGCATGGTGTCCCCGGTTCGCCAACACAGCCCAGTGCGGGTTATTCCACCTCCCCGCACTGGATGGGCTACGGGGAGCATTCAACCAGGTAAGGTTGGGCAGGCTCGTTGCTCAAGGGAGCCAGTACGCCTGCACGGTCTGGTATATCCAGCGCCACCTTCCCGCCCCAGCCCAGTACCACCAGTGCCTACACCACGTACCAGGCTTCCAGTGCGTCTCCAGAGCCCTGTTCCTCCTCCACGCACTCTCCCTGTGGTGCGTGTCTCCAGCTCAGTGCCTCCAGTTCCGGCACCACGCACCAAGCGTCCTGTGCGTCTCCAGAGCCCTGTACGCACTGTTCCTTCTTCCCGCACTCCCCCTGAGGTGTGTGCCCTCAGCCCGGTACCACCAGTGCCGGTACCATGCACCAGGCCTATAGTGCGCTTTGAGAATTCAGTGTGCCCTGTTCCTGCTCCCCGCACTAGCCTTAAGGTGCGTGTCTCCAGTCCGGTACCACCAGTTCCGGCACCACGCACCAGGGCTACTGTGCACCTCAGCAGGTCAGAGTCGGTTGCCTGCCCAGCACCATCTGAGCCATCCGTCTGCCCAGCGCCATCTGAGCCATCCGTCTGCCCAGCGCCATCTGAGCCATCCGTCTGCCCAGCGCCATCTGAGCCATCCGTCTGCCCAGCGCCATCTGAGCCATCCGTCTGCCCAGCGCCATCTGAGCCATCCGTCTGCCCAGCGCCATCTGAGCCATCCGTCTGCCCAGCGCCATCTGAGCCATCCGTCTGCCCAGCGCCATCTGAGCCATCCGTCTGCCCAGCGCCATCTGAGCCATCTGTCTGCCCAGCGCCATCTGAGCCATCCGTCTGCCCAGCGCCATCTGAGCCATCCGTCTGCCCAGCGCCATCTGAGCCATCAGTCTGCCCAGCGCCATCTGAGCCATCCGTCTGCCACGAGCCTTCAGAGCCGCCCGTCTGTCCCGAGCCATTAGAGCCGTCCGTCGGTCAGGAGCCGCCAGAGCCATCCGTCAGTCAGGAGCCGCCAGAGCCGCCAGCCAGTCAGGAGCTGCCAGAGCCGCCAGCCAGTCAGGAGCTGCCAGAGCCGCCAGCCAGTCAGGAGCTGCCAGAGCCGCCCTCCAGTCATGAGCTGCCACTCAGTCATGAGCTGCCACTCAGTCATGAGCTGCCCTCCAGTCATGAGCTGCCTTCCAGTCATGAGCTGCACTCCAGTCATGAGCTGCCTTCCAGTCATGAGCTGCCTTCCAGTCATGAGCTGCCTTCCAGTCATGAGCTGCACTCCAGTCATGAGCTGCACTCCAGTCATGCGCTGCCTTCCAGTCATGAGCTGCCCTCCAGTCATGAGCTGCCATCCAGTCATGAGCTGCCTTCCAGTCATGAGCGGCCTTCCAGTCATGAGCGGCCTTCCAGTCTTGAGCGGCCCTACAGTCATGAGCTGCCTTCCAGTCATGAGCGGCCCTACAGTCATGAGCTGCCCCCCAGTCATGAGCTGCCCTCCAGTCATGAGCTGCTCTCCAGTCATGAGCTGCCCTCCAGTCATGAGCTGCCCTCCAGTCTTTGTGTTAATTAAATTCATGGAAAATTACCACGCTGCACATTGGTCCTCCGATCCTTCTCTCCTCTCCTCGTCCGAGGAGGAGGAAGAGCTAGACTGCCGTTACACCTGGCATATTACATCATTTATGCAGCAGCAGACAATAAATTGTTGAACTCACCTTGTTGTGTTGTGCCCACTTGAACAGGAAGGTGGCGCGGCGCGCCTTCGTGGGAAAATATTGTCTTAAAACTTTGTCATCAAAGTCTGGCATTCTCTGGATTTATGGTGCTTTCAAGACAACTGGGAACAAACAAAAAAAGGTTGAATCATGATGACGTCAGTGATCTTCAGGTCGTAGCTCTAGAAAGAAGCCCGAGTTCCCAATTTACAATTCCGAGTTGGATGAAAGTTCAAAACGTATTTTCCCAGACAGAGCTCATTTTTCAAGAGTTCCCTGTTGTCTTGAACTCACTGAAGTCAGATTTTGCAGTTCCGAGTTAACAGTTGTTTTGAGCACGACACAAATCATGCTTCATTGACAGCATGGCCAATGTTGAATGTTTATCATTTGAAACTACGAAAAGAGACCCTTAATCTTAGACTTGGGACTACACAGCCACAGCCACTCTACTGAATAGCAGGCTAAGGATTGCTTTGCAATGCTTGCAGTTAGCCACTGATTCCTTCCAAACCACTCGTTGTTGAATTTGCGATTTCCAACTTGTTGTGTAATGTTTGTCCAATGGCCGATGAGCACCGATATGTTTTATCTATAATTTCTCTTCATTATTTATCTTCATATGACAAGGATTAAAAAGGATATGCCAGTAGATTGTCGACTTGATTCATGATGATGACTGCTAGCTAAGATTTTGAAAGTATGATGTTGACATGATCAGTCCAATCAAAGCTACTGTAGATATAACGTGATTTGACATCCTTTTATCTGTGGCCAATAACCTTGAGCCTTCTTGGATGGGCACTTCTAATGTAACTCTATGGCATCACCAAGGGGCTAGAATTGTCTAGGTCTAGCCTTAGACTTGGCGGTGACGTAGTGTCCCCATGAGCGACAGAACACTGAGCCAATCACGGCGCAACGCTCGGTATTTTCTGCTGGCTTGCCCCACCATCGCAGAAAGCACTGAGCTAGGCTGAAACACCTGCATTTTGGAGCTGCCCCCAACTGTATTTTTTTATTCTCACCCATCTACACACAATACCCCATAAAGACAAAGTGAAACATGTTTTTATAATTTTTTGCAAATGTATTGAAAATGATATACAGAAATATTTCATTTATTTAAGCATTCACACCCCTGTGTCAATCAGCGTTTATAAAGCTGTGAGTCTTTCTAGGTACACTACCGTTCAAAATTTTGGGGTCATTTAGAAATGTCCTTCTTTTTGAAAGAATAGCACATTTTGCTGCCCATTAAAATAACTTCAAATGGATCAGAAAAAAACAGTCCTTGTTTACAAGCAGGCCCGGTCCTTGCCCTTCTGCTGCCCTAGAAAAGACAAAAAAATGCTGCCACTGCAAAACTAGAATAGTCCCTATACGCAAAATGACGTTGAAAAGACATGTAAAATCCATATTTTCCAGACGTTGAAGTTAGGTTAAATTTAGATTCTGAATGAAGGGTGAAAATACGTATTTTCCATACATTTAAAATACATATTTTCAGGAATGTTGAAAACACGTATTTTCCAGGCATTGAAATCAAGTTCATTTTCGGTTCTGAATGAAGGTTGAAAAGGTGTAATTTATAGACGTCTGTGTTTAACACAAATCAAGGAGACATAGACGTCTATGATTGGTTCAGGTTTTGATACGTACCGGACCAAAATCCAATGTCCGTGGATGTGCAAGTCTAGGCCGGTCCCGACTGGACCCCAAAAAAGACATCCATGTTGTCGGCCCACCATGTTGTCGGCCCATCCATGTTGTCGGCCCATCCATGTTGTCGGCCCATCCATGTTGTAGGCCCATCCATGTTGTAGGCCCATCCATGTTGTCGGCCCATCCATGTTGTAGGCCCATCCATGTTGTCGGCCCATCCATGTTGTCGGCCCATCCATGTTGTCGGCCCATCCATGTTGTAGGCCCATCCATGTTGTAGGCCCATCCATGTTGTAGGCCCATCCATGTTGTCGGCCCATCCATGTTGTAGGCCCATCCATGTTGTAGGCCCATCCATGTTGTCGGCCCATCCATGTTGTCGGCCCATCCATGTTGTCGGCCCATCCATGTTGTAGGCCCATCCATGTTGTAGGCCCATCCATGTTGTAGGCCCATCCATGTTGTAGGCCCATCCATGTTGTAGGCCCATCCATGTTGTCGGCCCATCCATGTTGTCGGCCCACCATGTTGTAGGCCCATCCATGTTGTCGGCCCATCCATGTTGTCGGCCCATCCATGTTGTAGGCCCATCCATGTTGTAGGCCCACCATGTTGTCGGCCCATCCATGTTGTCGGACCATCCATGTTGTAGGCCCACCCATGTTGTAGACCCACCATGTTGTAGGCCCATCCATGTTGTAGGCCCATCCATGTTGTAGGCCCATCCATGTTGTAGGCCCATCCATGTTGTCGGCCCATCCATGTTGTAGGCCCATTCATGTTGTAGGCCCATCCATGTTGTCGGCCACAATGTAATGTTCTGAATGCCCATCCATGTTGTAGGCCCATCCATGTTGTAGGCCCATCCATGTTATAGGCCCATCCATGTTGTTGACCCATCCATGTTGTAGGCCCATCCATGTTGTAGGCCCATCCATGTTGTAGGCCCATCCATGTTGTAGGCCCATCCATGTTGTAGGCCCATCCATGTTGTAGGCCCATCCATGTTGTAGGCCCATCCATGTTGTAGGCCCATCCATGTTGTAGGCCCATCCATGTTGTCGGCCCATCTATATTGTAGGCCCACCCATGTTGTAGGCCCATCCATGTTGTCGGCCCATCCATGTTGTAGGTCCATCCATGTTGTAGGCCCATCCATGTTGTCGGCCGATCCATTTTGTCGGCCCATCCATGTTGTCGGCCCATCCATGTTGCCGGCCCATCCATGTTGTAGGCCCATCCATGTTGTAGGCCCATCCATGTTGTAGGCCCATCCATGTTGTAGGCCCATCCATGTTGTCGGCCCATCTATATTGTAGGCCCACCCATGTTGTAGGCCCATCCATGTTGTCGGCCCATCCATGTTGTAGGTCCATCCATGTTGTAGGCCCATCCATGTTGTCGGCCGATCCATTTTGTCGGCCCATCCATGTTGTCGGCCCATCCATGTTGCCGGCCCATCCATGTTGTCGGCCCATCCATGTTGTAGGCCCATCCATGTTGTAGGCCCACCATGTTGTCTGCCCATCCATGTTGTCGGCCCACCATGTTGTAGGCCCATCCATGTTGTCGGCCCATCCATGTTGTAGGCCCACCATGTTGTCGGCCCATCCATGTTGTCGGCCCATCCATGTTGTCGGCCCATCCATGTTGTAGGCCCACCATGTTGTCGGCCCATCCATGTTGTCGGCCCATCCATGTTGTAGGCCCATCCATGTTGTCGGCCACAATGTAATGTTCTGAATGCCCATCCATGTTGTAGGCCCATCCATGTTGTAGGCCCATCCATGTTATAGGCCCATCCATGTTGTTGACCCATCCATGTTGTAGGCCCATCCATGTTGTAGGCCCATCCATGTTGTAGGCCCATCCATGTTGTAGGCCCATCCATGTTGTAGGCCCATCCATGTTGTAGGCCCATCCATGTTGTAGGCCCATCCATGTTGTAGGCCCATCCATGTTGTCGGCCCATCTATATTGTAGGCCCACCCATGTTGTAGGCCCATCCATGTTGTCGGCCCATCCATGTTGTCGGTCCATCCATGTTGTAGGCCCATCCATGTTGTCGGCCGATCCATTTTGTCGGCCCATCCATGTTGTCGGCCCATCCATGTTGCCGGCCCATCCATGTTGTCGGCCCATCCATGTTGTAGGCCCATCCATGTTGTAGGCCCACCATGTTGTCTGCCCATCCATGTTGTCGGCCCACCATGTTGTAGGCCCATCCATGTTGTCGGCCCATCCATGTTGTAGGCCCACCATGTTGTCGGCCCATCCATGTTGTCGGCCCATCCATGTTGTCGGCCCATCCATGTTGTAGGCCCATCCATGTTGTAGGCCCATCCATGTTGTAGGCCCATCCATGTTGTCGGCCCATCTATATTGTAGGCCCACCCATGTTGTAGGCCCATCCATGTTGTCGGCCCATCCATGTTGTAGGTCCATCCATGTTGTAGGCCCACCCATGTTGTAGGCCCACCCATGTTGTAGGCCCACCATGTTGTAGGCCCATCCATGTTGTAGGCCCATCCATGTTGTAGGCCCATCCATGTTGTCGGCCCATCCATGTTGTAGGCCCATCCATGTTGTAGGCCCATCCATGTTGTCGGCCACAATGTAATGTTCTGAATGCCCATCCATGTTGTAGGCCCATCCATGTTATAGGCCCATCCATGTTATAGGCCCATCCATGTTGTTGACCCATCCATGTTGTAGGCCCATCCATGTTGTAGGCCCATCCATGTTGTAGGCCCATCCATGTTGTAGGCCCATCCATGTTGTAGGCCCATCCATGTTGTAGGCCCATCCATGTTGTAGGCCCATCCATGTTGTAGGCCCATCCATGTTGTAGGCCCATCCATGTTGTAGGCCCATCCATGTTGTCGGCCCATCTATATTGTAGGCCCACCCATGTTGTAGGCCCATCCATGTTGTCGGCCCATCCATGTTGTAGGTCCATCCATGTTGTAGGCCCATCCATGTTGTCGGCCGATCCATTTTGTCGGCCCATCCATGTTGTCGGCCCATCCATGTTGCCGGCCCATCCATGTTGTCGGCCCATCCATGTTGTAGGCCCATCCATGTTGTAGGCCCACCATGTTGTCTGCCCATCCATGTTGTCGGCCCACCATGTTGTAGGCCCATCCATGTTGTCGGCCCATCCATGTTGTAGGCCCACCATGTTGTCGGCCCATCCATGTTGTCGGCCCATCCATGTTGTCGGCCCATCCATGTTGTAGGCCCATCCATGTTGTAGGCCCACCATCTGTAAAACTGGCCGTTGCATTGGGTTTATTCGTTTCCTGTGTGTATCAAGACTGGACAACCACCCAAAGGACATCCAGCCAACTTGACACAACATTGGAGTCAACATGGGCCAGCATCCCTGTGGAACGCTTTTGACATCTTGTAGAGTCCATGCCCCCATGAATTGAGGCTGTTCTGAGGGGATAAGGGGGTGCAACTCAATATTAAGTGTTCCTAATTTTTGTTCCTAAACTCAGGTTATGTAATAATAGTACAAACTTTCCGTACGTAAAAAAACACTCACTCACTATATAGCACAGTTGGGTTGGAACTCGTAAGATGTCGCCCTTCTCCGTCGGCGCAATCATCAGTGGCAGAGTCAAAGTTTTATGCACTATTATAAATAACCATAGATGTATTTTATTAGCATATAATTGATTGTGGATCAGGCCTGTGGATGTCTCATATTCATGAACAATTGATTGTTCAAGGCTACAGGGATTCAGCATGTCATTCAAAACAAGAAGTGCGGTTGCAAAATGGTTTGTTCTATCAAGGCTATTCATGCAGAGAGAGAACGTATAGGCCCTGTTGATGTTTCTGCTGGCATAGGAGATTCAAATCTTCATTACCTTTCTGCCTCATCTCCGTTGAATAGATGTTCCAGCGAAACACACGCTCCGGCATCACTTTCCCACGCTGTGAATCACGCGCCGGCAGGTTTAGCACTATTGGCGGGAAGTTCCGAGAGAAGAAGTCATGACTAAGGTATTTCCGATGTCATTAAAATAGAGAGGGAAGAACTGCCTGACTAGGAAAACACTGTAGACAGGGACTAGTCTAAAACCTGAATTATGTTATTTTCATATCTCAAGTGTATCCTTGCCTATTTCATGTAGCCTAGCCACCTCTAATCAGTCTGAGCCCCCTGTAGCCTAGCCACCTCTAATCAGTCTGAGACCCCTGTAGCCTAGCCACCTCTAATCAGTCTGAGCCCCCTTTAGCCTAGCCACCTCTAATCAGTCTGAGCCTCCTGTAGCCTAGCCACCTCTTATCAGTCTGAGCCCCCTGTAGCCAAGCCATCTCTCATCAGTCTGAGCCTCCTGTAGCCTAGCTACCTTTAATCAGTCTGAACCTCCTGTAGCCTAGCCACCTCTTATCAGTCTGAGCCCCCTGTAGCCAAGCCATCTCTCATCAGTCTGAGCCTCCTGTAGCCTAGCTACCGCTAATCAGTCTTAGCCCCCTGTTGCCTAGCCACCTCTAATCAGTCTAAGCCCCCTGTAGCCTAGCTACCGCTAATCAGTCTAAGCCCCATGTAGCCTAGCCACCTCTAATCAGTCTAAGCCCCATGTAGCCTAGCCACCTCTAATCAGTCTAAGCCCCCTGTAGCCTAGCTACCGCTAATCAGTCTAAGCCCCATGTAGCCTAGCCACCTCTAATCAGTCTGAGCCCCATGTAGCCTAGCCACCTCTAATCAGTCTGAGCCCCATGTAGCCTAGCCACCTCTAATCAGTCTGAGCCCCATGTAGCCTAGCCACCTCTAATCAGTCTGAGACCCCTGTAGCCTCGCCACCTCTAATCAGTCTGAGCCCCATGTAGCCTAGCTACCGCTAATCAGTCTGAGACCCCGGTAGCCTAGCCACCTCTAATCAGTCTGAGACCCCTGTAGCCTAGCCACCTCTAATCAGTCTGAGACCCCTGTAGCCTAGCCACCTCTAATCAGTCTGAGACCCCGGTAGCCTAGCCACCTCTAATCAGTCTGAGACCCCGGTAGCCTAGCCACCTCTAATCAGTCTGAGACCCCTGCAGCCTAGCCACCTCTAATCAGTCTGAGACCCCTGTAGCCTAGCCACCTCTAATCAGTCTGAGCCCCATGTAGCCTAGCCACCTCTAATCAGTCTGAGCCCCATGTAGCCTAGCCACCTCTAATCAGTCTGAGCCCCATGTAGCCTAGCCACCTCTAATCAGTCTGAGCCCCATGTAGCCTAGCCACCTCTAATCAGTCTAAGCCACCTTTTGCCAAGCCACCTCTAATCTGTTGCCAAGCCTATTAGAACTAATGTAATATTGAACATTAGGCCTAAAATTAATAAAAATGTGTAAAAAATTAAATCAAAAAGAAGAGCATTAGTCCGAGATGATCAACTGATTACTTTAGACAACCAATCTGCAACCTTTTCTCCACATAACCTAACACAGCAGGCCTAGGCCCAGACATACTCCTCTCTAGGAGTGTGTTCTCTACATACCTCACAACGCCACCCCTTCCACGTCATTCTGTCTCCAGGGTCCTTTAGTTGCGAATCAGCTTCATTACAAAGTAGATAAACCTGGTATTGGATTTACAGAAGGGGACACTATCATTCAGCAGAGGGGCTACCGCTGCGGCTCCCTTTATCATTACAACTTCATGATTCAATTTCTCCCCGCTTGATTGTCTCACAGAGTTATAGCGTTGGACCAAGTCCCGACTTGGCAAAGCGATCTCTCGGCGGAGATTACATTTTGCTTTGTGCCGCAGCTCTCTAGATGAACTGGCGGTAATGGAGGCTAAAGACTAACATGTCTGACCTTGGTCAGAGTTAGAGGTTATCCCTGTAATTATACTCTCAATGGGAAAACCTTTATAGGGTGTAGATCATTTGGAGCTTTGGGTTTCATGGCTTGCACCCTTTTCCCTTTATAGTGCAGTAATTTTGACCAGGGCACAAAGGGATCTGATTAAAAGTAGTGCACTATAAAGGGAATAGGCTGCCATTTGCGACAGATAAAGATAGGCCTATTTTATTTCAAGGGGCTGTGGTCCGCTGAAGTGAGATTTACTTTTTGTTCACTTTGAGATCAGAGAACTTCAAAACCAGTTGTTATGCTCTAAGGTAGGCTATAAACTAACTACGAGGTCTGAAGCCTGCTGGTTTTCTGTTCTACCTGATAATTATTGCACCGACCTGGTGTCCCAGGTCTAAAAAACGCAGTGGAACAGGCTTTGAGGTCCAGAGTTGAGTTTGAGGGCCCTACACCCTATACCTTCTACACTAACCCTAACCCTAACCCTATACCCTAACCCTAACCTTCTACACTATTCCTATACCCTAACCCTATACCTTAACCCTAACATTCTACACTAACCCTACACCCTATAATACAGGACACACTTTAGGAGCCCAATCCATCCAGTTATGCTCTAAGGTAGGCTATACCCTATACCTTCTACACTAACCCTAACCCTATACCATACCTATAGTGTACAGTATAACACTTATACTAACCTAGAACCCTATACCCTATACCATGCCTATAGTGTACAGTATAACACTTATACTAACCTAGAACCCTATACCCTATACCATGCCTATAGTGTACAGTATAACACTTATACTAACCTAGAACCCTATATCCTATACCCTTCCTATAGTGTACAGTATAACACGTATACTAACCTAGAACCCTATACCCTATACCATGCCTATAGTATACAGTATAACACTTATACTAACCTAGAACCCTATACCCTATACCATGCCTATAGTATACAGTATAACACGTATACTAACCTAGAACCCTATACCCTATACCATGCCTATAGTATACAGTATAACACTTATACTAACCTAGAACCCTATACCCTATACCATGCCTATAGTATACAGTATAACACTTATACTAACCTAGAACCCTATACCCTATACCATGCCTATAGTATACAGTATAACACTTATACTAACCTAGAACCCTATACCCTATACCATGCCTATAGTATACAGTATAACACGTATACTAACCTAGAACCCTATACCCTATACCATGCCTATAGTATACAGTATAACACTTATACTAACCTAGAACCCTATACCCTATACCATGCCTATAGTATACAGTATAACACTTATACTAACCTAGAACCCTATACCCTATACCATGCCTATAGTGTACAGTTTAACACTTATACTAACCTAGAACCCTATACCCTATACCATGCCTATAGTATACAGTATAACACTTATACTAACCTAGAACCCTATATCCTATACCATGCCTATAGTGTACATTATAACACTTATACTAACCTAGTATCCTATACCCTATACCATGCCTATAGTGTACAGTATAACACTTATACTAACCTAGAACCCTATACCCTATACCATGCCTATAGTGTACAGTATGACACTTATACTAACCTAGAACCCTATACCCTATACCATGCCTATAGTGTACAGTATAACACTTATACTAACCTAGAACCCTATACTCTATACCATGCCTATAGTGTACAGTATATCACTTATACTAACCTAGAACCCTATACTCTATACCATGCCTATAGTGTACAGTATAACACTTATACTAACCTAGAACCCTATACCCTAACCCTAAATTATGTGTTAAAGCCATATAAAAATAAATGTCCCTCTTTTCCCATTGTTATCATTAACCAGTCACACACATCTAAATGCAGGCTAAAGTGTGTGTGTGTGTGTGTGTGTGTGTGTGTGTGTGTGTGTGTGTGTGTGTGTGTGTGTGTGTGTGTGTGTGTGTGTGTGTGTGTGTGTGTGTGTGTGTGTGTGTGTGTGTGTGTGTGTGTGTGTGTGTGTGTGTGTGTGTGTGTAATAAATCTTGGCATGTTTCTCAACAGATCCATCTTGTTACATCTATCCATTTTGTTGTATCATTGTAATCCAGGGACATTACGTCAGGCTCAGGAAAATAATTGACTCCATAAATGTATTTTCTTGTGAATTGGATATCATAAAAGCAGCACAGTTGCATCTTTGGTGACAGAAAATATTGAACATTTTAAATCTGTGAAATAGAATAGGAGGTTCAATACCTTTTGTAATGTGATTGTGAATGTATTGATGTTCCAACACTATTGCTTATGTATTACACCAAAATAGGCCTTTTATAAAGGACATCACTGGCACCACAGATGAACAACGCTTTCTAACATCCGCTCCTACACTCATCCCATTAAACAGAGCTGTAGTATTGATATCTTATGGGCGAGGATTCTCTATATCTGACATCTGTATTGACCGTTCAGGGGCCATTTCCCGGACACAGATTAAACCTAGTCCTGAATCAGAAAGCACCTTCAATGGAGATTCTGCTTTTTAGTCCTGGACTAGGTTTAATCTGGGTCCGGGAAACTTCCCCATGATCTTTTAGATTACTGCCATTTTGATCTTGGTCATTTGGCGTGAAATAAATCACAGTGCTGTTTTGTAGAGGACAAGAGGCTTATGGTATTTAACACGATTTCATCCACGACTCATAATCAAATATCATCCCAAAGTCATCCTGAAACTCCAAGTAGACCCCAGAGGTAAAACTCTTTAGAACCTTTGTGTGCTGATGTCCTATTATGGAAGGTCCATAGAAGCCCCTACAGCCGGAACCTATGTCTCCAGAGACGGGCACAGTGAGATAATGTTGATAAAGCCTTTATATTCGCTGCCACAAACTTCTAATTAACCTTTCATCAAATTTATGTCTCGTGAACTATCGAAGCTTGTGTTCAAAGCACTGAAGCATAGCCGACAGCTCTATTGTACTAGTCACAATAGCCATTGATGCTTGAATTACTTGGGTGTGTGTGAGCTCGTGTGTGGGAGTGTGTGTGTTCATTGTAAGAGTGTGTAGGGGGAGAGACAGTACAGTGGAGGAACCCAGTGAGGCAGTACTGTGTAATTACTGTAGATAATGATGGTGCTATTCTTTGATAGCTAGTCTGTCTGAATACAAGATGAAAGCATGCACATCTCTCCTATTCAGCCCATCCACCTTAAAGGGATAGTAAATCTACAAAGCAAGATGACCTAGTGTGGCCTGTCTGTTTTCTGGAGAGATTGCAGTCCATACATAACCCCAATTCACACCACCCTATTTGGCATGGGATATCATATTGATGTCATTTTCTAGTTTTAATATGGTTTTCTGGTCAGATAACCAGGTAAAGATGTGGTTTTTCTGTCACCAAAAACCAAAAACATTTTAAAACCGGTGTAAAACCCATGGCGCTGCAAAGGGCGTTAGCCAGTCATTGCAACCATTTTTGCTTGCAGGCCTGGGTAGTCGGCCCAGGGTTTTTCACAATCTCTGTCTTAATTCAGCCTTCAATACCTCACTAAAATAACTGGAAATAACTTTAAACTAAAACGAAATGTTTTCATAACATCACTACTTCCTGGATTATGTCCCAAATGGCACCCTATGTTCTAGTGCACTACTTTTGACCAGAGCCTTCTAGAACCTTGTCAAAAGTAGTGCACTATGTAGGGAATATAGTGCCATTTGGGACGCATCCCTGAACTTTTCCTCAAATGTCTTATTAAGCATGCAAGACCACGATCTGACAATTCAGTCTCCAGGTTTTCAGTTCAAATTAAAACTTAGACAATCGTTCCTGTCTGATGTGCTCCATGGAGTCCACTCACAGAGAGCTCAATTAAAAATTGCATAAAAAAACACGTCCCCCCTCGATTGGGCTACGATAACCTTCTGCCTTCTATTCTAAAACGACAGACTAACGACTCCACGAGCCAACTGAACATATGCTCCATTATCATATCATTGTGGTGTCACTTCTCAGAGAAGAGACATTTCCTTATATTTGTGTTAAGAGGTGTGATTTGATCTGATTTGACTACACCCCAAGGCTTATGAAAGCACCTCTGTATGTGAACTGGATTAAAATTCTCTGTGTGTTCCTGGCAAAGGGTTCCAAAGGGGTTTATTTAATGGTTAGGGTTTCATTTTAGACCTACTTAGGAAAGACACTGAATGAAAACGTAAGAATTACAACGTACACTATATTATTTAAATGAACATATACTATGATCGGTATCCACTATCTACCAGGGTTAGCTCAAATCACTTTTCAATTCAGTCAGTTCATGAAGTGAATAGAAAAAGGTTTTAGATTGTATTCATTTCACTGGGGTCAAATGGATGAGCAAATTGCTTTTGTAAAAAAAACACCAAGTAAACTCCCGTCACAGTGGCCTATACTGCATTATGGGTTTGAATGAATGGAGTCACAGGCTTTACTGTTAGAAGATATTATCATTTATATATTATTTGAGTTTGATTGGAGAAAAACACACAAACCAACCATAGTTGTGTCAGCCACAAATATACAACTCCCCCATGACAGCCAGTGAGGTATGTGTGTGTGGTGTGTGTGTTGCATGCACTAGCCCTTTAAGAGGTCAGTATGTCTCTGATTGGATCCGAGAAAGAGTCAGGCAGGGCTTGTGTGGTACCTCATTGATGCTCCAATGAGGTACCACGACTGCAGGTTGCCCCAGCCACTCCCGTCTCTCAGCTCCAACACGCACGTACACATACACAGCCCCTTGACTTCATTCAGCTTTGCCTCAGTCAGTCTGCAGAGCGTCTCAGGAGAGCACAGGGGGATGTGTCAAGTCAGTGCTTTCTGAAAGTTTGAACTGAACTGCACACACACGCGGACAAGCAAATACCACGGAGAACACACACACGCAGGGACACTCGTCATCCACATACACAGCCTGACGCTAACACACACACAGATGGACGGACAGAGCTGAAAGTTTAAGCTTGCATACATACACCCACAATCAGAAACACACACGAGTGCTGAATTACGGTCAGGATGAGTGGCGTGTCTGAGACTGCTGTGGTCAGTAGACCCTCGACTAACATGAAACGACACAAGAGTGTCAGGAAGAACTCCAGGCGGATTTACTCATCTTATCAAGACAACCAGCCAGGGTGAGTTCTACAATCTTAGAGAAAAGGTGCTATCTTGAACCTAAAAGGGTTATTCCGCTGTCCCCATAGGAGAACCCTTTGAAGATCCCCTTTTGGTTCCTGGTAGAAGACTTTCCACAGAGGGCTCTACATGGAACCCAAAAGGGTTCTACCTGGAACCAAAAAGGGTTCTCCTACGGGACAGCCGAAAAACCCTATTGGAACCCTTTTTTCTAAGAGTGTACAGTCTATTCTATTTTGTACTATTCTATTCATGTTGATATTAAATTATGCTTTTCATGTGCCAAATTAATATGCATTGTGTAGACGGAGGACATTATTTTTTCTCCGTTTTTGACCTCAACTCCATAGCATCATTTTTTATGACTTGTAAAAGTGTAATTTACATGTATACATGGAAACTGTTGTAGTATAAATGTATCCTCATCCAGGTTGTCAAACGGGTTAGTGATTGATTGATTGACTGAATGTATTTGATAATTAAGGTAGAAGGCTGCTCCACCTGGAGACAACATTACATATATAATAGAATATTGATGATAAAACCCAGTACAGCCCAAGGGCTTGTTGCCATTCTGGCCCTCCTATTGTTTCTGATGTATTCATGTATTTGTCGGGGACCTTGTACAACATGCCATTGCACCAGATTTAGCTAGATAGCTCATTTTCATCTGTAGTCCCTGGGCAGAAAACAATCAACATCAATACAATGCTACAATATATCACACTATTAAAATATAGATACAGTACCAGGCAAAAGTTTGGACACACCTACTCATTCCTGGGTTTTTCTTTATTTTTACTATTTTCTACATTGTATAATAGTAGTGAAGACCTCAAAACTATGAATCAACACATATGGAATCATGTAGTAACCAAAAAAGTGTTAAACAAATCTAAATACATTTTATATTTGAGATTCTTCAAATAGCCACCCTTTGCCTTGATGACAGCTTTACACACTCTTGGCATTCTCTCAACCAGCTTCATGAGGTAGTCACCTGGAATGCATTACAATTAACAGCTGTGCCTTGTTAAAAGTTCATTTGTGGAATTTCTTTCCTTCTTAATGCGTTTGAGCCAATCAGTTGTGTTGTGACAAGGTAGGGGTATTATACAGAGGATAGCCCTATTTGGTAAAAGACCAGGTCCATATTATGGCAAGAACAGCTCAAATAAGCAAAGACAAACGACAGTCCATCATTTCTTCAAGACATGAAGGTCAGTCAATCTGGGAAATTTCTGTAATTTTTTGTTTCCTCAAGTGAAGTCGCAAAAACATCAAGCTCTATGATGAAACTGGCTCTAATGAGGACTGCCACAGGAAGGAAGACCCAGAGTTACCTCTGCTGCAGAGGATAAATTCATTAGAGATACCAGCCTCAGATTGCAGCCAAAAAAAAATGTTTCACTGAGTTCAAGTAACAGACACATTTCAACATCAACTGTTCAGATGAGACTGTGTTAATCAGGCCTTCATGGTTGAATTGCTGCAAAGAAACCACTATTAAAGGACACCGATAAGAAGAAGAGACTTGCTTTGGCCAAGAAACACACGCAATGGACATTAGACCGGTGGAAATCTGTGCTTTGGTCTGTGGAGTCCAAATTTGAGATTTTTGGTTCAAATCGCCGTGTCTTTGTGAGACGCAGAGTAGGTGAAGGGATGATCTCTGCATGTGTATTGGATTGAGGAGTAGGTGTGATGGTGTGGGGGTGCTTTGCTGGTGACACTGTCAGTGATTTATTTACAATTCAAGTCACACTTAACCAGCATTTTTACCACAGCATTCTGCAGCGATACGCCATCCCATCTGGTTTATGCTTAGTGGGACTATCATTTGTTTTTCAACAGGACAATGGCCCAATACACCTCCAGACTGTGTAAGGCCTATTTGACCAAGAAGGAGAGTGATGGAGTGCTGCATCAGATGACCTGGCCTCCACAATCACCTGATCTCAAACCAATTGAGATGGTTTGGGATTAGTTGGACCTCAGAGTGAAGGAAAAGCAGCCAACAAGTGCTCAGCATATGTGGGAACTCCTTCAAGACTGTTTGAAAAGCATTCCTCATGAAACTGGTTGAGAGAATGTGGCTCAGTTGGTAGAGCATGGCGCATGGCGCTTGCAACGCCAGGGTTGTGGGTTCAATTCCCACGGGGGGACCAGGGTTCAATCCCCACGGGGGGACCAGGATGAATATGTATGAACTTTCCAATTTGTAAGTCGCTCTGGATAAGAGCGTCTGCTAAATTACTTAAATGTGATGTAAATGTAAAGTGTATGCAAAGCTGTCATCAAGGCAAAGGGTGGCTACTTTGAAGAATCTTAAATATGAAATATATTTTGATTTGTTGAACACTTTTTTTGGTTACTACATGATTCCACATGTGTTATTTGATAGTTTTGATGTCTTCACTATTATTCTACCACGTAGAACATAGTAAAAATAAAGAACCAACCTAGAATGAGTTTTGACTGGTACTGTATATACATACATCAATAGACACTATAGTTAGAATATTACAAAGAAGTTTAAATGTCGCTTGTTCCTACAGTATCTGACATCTTAAGAGTCGGCATATCTTTAATGTCCACATGGCTGGTTTGCCTTCAGTCACTTTTCCAGGTTTTGCCATGAAGCTAGCAGAGGTACTGCACTCTGTCACACTGGTTGGCCATAATCCAGATGCTCCGACTGAGAAAGCTGTCTGGACATATTTGGTGGATCTAAACTGAGTTGAGCAGTCTCCTCTGTTTGAAGCTCTTGTCCTCCTGGTATTGTCTTTGCAATATGCAACAAAGAGGAGGTGGGGCAAGGTCATGAGTGATCTTAATCAGCAGAGTCATGAGAACCTGTCAAAGCTCACTAGGTTGTATTTCTTAATGATATTGCAGTGGTGATTTTTCCCCCCAGCACTTTCAGAGTTTGTTTATAGAGCTTTTGAGGTGTTTTTATTGATGTGATATTATCTTGTGACCAGGTTGTGACCAGGTTGTGACCAGGTTGTGACCAGTGGTCAGTGCCGGTTTTTGTGTTCATGAACGTGGCCTTATTTCTCTTACAGCATATTGGATTACTCTCATTCATATTCCATTCACCCAGTTAAATGTAACAGCGATAGGTTTAGGCTACTACATGATACTAAAATTGCCCATCGTGAGGTTGCTACAACCTAGTCTATGAATGAAAGTTTACAACATAGGTGCACACAGGTCGAGAGTCAAATTTGAGGTGACAGACGGTGACATTCAATACCGCCTTGCACACTCTTGCCTGCATCTAGCTGATATAGGGTGCAATCATTAGTGCAACAGTTATGTAATGACATTGGCCTGAGGGGTGAGGTTTATGACCCCCATAAATACCTTTCCCCTTTTTCCTCTCTCTACTCTATGTGACTATTGAAAATCCCTTTGTTAACATTGAGAGAGAGTCTGGTGACATCAAAAGATGGGAAACGGAACCATATTTCGGGTCATCCAAACAGTTGAAAATATGTGTTGGGATTTAATGAATATGATGTCAGTTCAGTTGGCGTCTGAGACATGATTACTGATGATAGGACGACATAAACTGTATCTTGGAAAATCTACACATTCTAGTTATCAGATTCACATGAAATTGTTGTGTAATTGAAATGTTTAAATATGAAACCATTTGTGAAAAGATTAAATGTAATTTTTAGCTTCTTAATGAGAGAACGGTTTGTCAGAAGAACACCACTCTGCTCACTCAGAGGCCCCGCTCAAGTGAACAGACATGGGTTGTAAACTATGAAACACGGCTCTCTCTCCCAATCCTATATAACCCCCTGGACGAAAATGTAACTTTCTGTTCCAAGGACGTGCGGACTGGCAATCCCCCCGTTGAAAGGACAAAGACCACCTATAGAACTAAGCCAACATCAGCAAGAACCTAACGCAATTGGCATCGAATTTCAATGTGAAGGTGACGACCTACACCCCGGAAGGATGAATTTCAACTATACCAGCCAAAATATAGCATGAGCTTAAAACTTCTTGTCAATATGGGGGCGCTGTTTTCACTTTGTAAAAATTCGTTCCCAAATTAAACTGCCTCATACTCAATTCTTGCTCGTACAATATGCATATTATTATTACTATTGGATAGAAAACACTCTCTAGTTTATAAAACCGTTTGAATTATATCTGTGAGTAAAACAGAACTCAATTTGGAGCAAACTTCCTGTCAGGAAGTGAGAAATCTGAAATCGGGCACTCTGTTCCAGGGTCAGTTTATTAATTTGCATGTATTCTATTGGTCGACATGCACTGCATACGCCTTCCCCTAGATGTCAGCAAGCAGTGAGAATTGGAATGGAGTTGCTAGGCAGATCTGAGGCCATATAAAGGGTCTTGGAACGTGGGGTGCACTCTTTTCAACGTTCGCCATGACGCGAGACAGACCTCAGGATGGCATTCTGGAAAGCTCTCGTTATAGGCCTTAGATCTATCCGGCTATGATTTTATTCGATATAGGTGTTAAAAACGTCATAATGTAGTTATTTTAAACCGAGTTATATCATTTTATATCAGTATATTGCAATTTTCTGAATTTTCTTTGTGCTGCGTAATGA
The DNA here is from genome assembly GCF_029448725.1 of Salvelinus fontinalis. NCBI lineage: Eukaryota > Metazoa > Chordata > Actinopteri > Salmoniformes > Salmonidae > Salvelinus > Salvelinus fontinalis. The sequence continues at coordinate 33,868,189 of NC_074699.1, forward strand.
AGAGTTGGACACGTCTGGGCCACATAGCTAATGTTTGCTGCTAATTCCTAAGCTGAAGACTACATTCTACAGTCGGAGCAACGATTATTATGGACAAAGGACAACTTGCCCAAGATTATGATGGAAGCTCATCAAAAAGTAAGAACTATTTATGATGTTAATTCGTTGTTCTGTTGAAAAATGTTGACCTACTATTCCGCCATTCATTTCGGTGCGGTAAGATTCTGTATTTACGATAGCATAGCTTCTCCCTTTGTTACTCAGTCTTCCGACTCTTTCACTCAAACCCAACCCCCCTCTCTTTGTGTAACCAGCCGTCGTATCTGTTCCGTCCACCACGGACGTTTTCTTTATGACATCATTTGTAATCAATGTATGACCCATTCTGTATAGATGTAATTCTGTGTGATTATTTAGGTATTTAGTAAATAAATAATTAAACCAAATGTTGTATTGTTGATTCAACTTGTTAGCCAGGGTTCGTGAAGAATGTATAACTTTCAGATGAGACTGAATAAAGTGACGATTAAATATTGACTGCTATTGATGTAAAAGATTACTAGGTCTTCAATAGTTTATTCGGAAGATAAAAGCTCTATAAACATTAATTCATGGTGCTCTGACTTTCTAGTTAATTACATTTACCTGATTAGCTTAATCAGGTAATATTAATTACAGAGAAATTATTTTATAGAATAGCATGTCATAACACTTAATCCGGCATAGCCAAAGACACGACAGTTGCAAACAAAAGTTTCTATTGGATAGATTCAGGTATGTTTATCCCCGTTTTGTTCAGTTTGCTTACATTTAAGAAACGTTTTTCAACAGAATCGGCAGAATGAAAACTTTCCAAGCCAAACATCTACAAACAGCCTACATCGTTATCACCATATTAGCTAAAGTAATGTCATAGTCAGCTTAGCTAATTGAACTAACGCGTTAGTAAACCCACTTCAATCATGCAGTAACGTTAGTGTAGAGTCAGAAAGCAGTTACACCGGCGGGCCTGGTGGCAATAAATTACTAATACCAAAAGCTTATCTTGACTTGGAAGAGTTCCAGTGTTGTGTTGGAAAGTCATTGCCAGCTATCTAACATAGCATCCCTCTGTTTGAGCAGGGTGTTTTAGTAGGCTAAACTAGCTAGCTGCATTTGCTAACTAGGTAAGTCAAACTGAAAGTTAAAAAAATGACAATCTCTCTCTTGCTTCTCCTTCATTTTGGAAGAAATTAATTTGTTAAAAAACGTTCTTCAATGATAGTCTTTCTCTCTCTTTGAGACAACTACTCACCACATGTTATACATTGCACTGCTAGCTATAACTGTATCTTATGATTTCAGTGCTGACAACATGTCAGTTAATGCTGCAATATGCTGATAGGCTGGAGGACGTCCTCCGGAAGTTGTCATAATTTCTGTGTAAGTCTATGGAAGGCAGCGAGAAGCATGAGTCTCCTAGGTTTTGTATTGATGTGAATGTACACAGAGGAGGACAAAAGCTAGCTGTCCTCCGGCTACACTATGGTGCTACCCTACAGAGTGCTGTTGAGGCTACTGTAGACCTTAGCAAAATAGTAATTTGGTGACCTGATTATATTTTGTATAGTTGAATCTAAAAAGGATAACTTTTTTTATGTTTTACAATTTACATTTTTATGAAATTCCTTCAGGCTGATGGAAAAATACATGCAGACAGTTTTTGTTACGTTCAATGATAGACATGAATAGTCCAACCAGTCAGCTATTTTGTTTGTTGCTGTTGTAATTTTACGAGTAGGCTGTTGCTTTGTCTTGACATGTACATATACAGTAGAAGACTGTGTCATCTGCATACATCTGCATTGATGTATATACTAAATTAAAGTGGGCACAAAATGGATCCTTGACGGACCCCGACAGAGCAGTGAGCGGATGTTGAATGTTTGATTTTTGGTGCATTGTTTTCTATTGGTCAGATAGGATTCCACCCATCTGTTTGTGTGTGCTGATAGGTTGTGGGTTTACAGTTTGGATAGCAGCACATTGTGGTTGACTGTGTCGAATGCTTTCTTTAAATCCAGGAAAACAGCTATCACAACTCAACCTTTGGCAAATTTGGACATTATTTCCTTGACAAAGAAGCAGTTTGCCATTTCGGTTGAATGATGTGTCCTGAAACCAAACTGCATTGGATGGAGAGGAGAGTGACCTGAGTTTAGGTGGGCTATTAGTTGGTTGGCCACCACCACCTCTACCACCTTGGATATGATTAAGAGAATGCAGATGGGCCTATAATTGGCCACGTCAGTTGGATCTCCAGCCTTGAAGATTGGTGTTATGACAGCAGATTTCCGGTCGTCAGGGAACACCTCTTCTATAATTGACAGATTGACCAGATGAGTAACTGGAGAGCTCAGGGTGCTGGAGTTTTCTTCAGGAGGACGGAGTCATTTCCATACACATCCTGTGACTGAGTTTAAGATGTTCATTATCTCCTGCTCAAGCTGAATATTTATATTGTAGGAGTCAAATAATCTACCCAACCATTCCTCCTATACATTTTCTTGTCATTCAGTATCCTCACTTTGATAATTAAGTTAATGTGTATGACTTAAACAAATAGTGATTCAATCTTGTTTTAGGTTCACTGCATTTTCAAATGAAAAATCAACATTACGTTGATATTTTAATGTAGGGACTGTGTACATTTACTTTGTGTGTGTTTGGTGCATGCCTGCTTCTGTGTGCGGGTGGGTATGTTTGTGTGTGTGTGTCATGCTATGAACTCTTACCATTTGCCTTGCTTGTGAGGAAATTGACTTTACAGAGAAAAAAGCAACTATCAACATCCTGCTTCTTTGAGTCTGTCTTCAGTCACACAGCAGAGCACAGCTGTCCCTCAAGATAACACCCCTCTCCTTCTGTCCCATTGCAGCCAATCAGATGAGGAGGGCAAGGAGGATGAGCATGCAGACAGCAACGACCCAGAGCAGATGTTCCAGAACATCCAGTTTCAGAAGGAGCTCATCGCCAACATACGCACCCGAGCCTGGCCTATGAGACGCAAGCTCAAAGCCCTCAAGTAAGGCACATAGATGCACACATACTGAATAGAGTAGACACACATGTACACACCATCACCAACATACACACCCGAGCTCAGCCCATGAGACACAAACTCAAATCTCTGAAGTAAACCATGCGCACACACAAATACACACACAGTAAAGCACTGCTGTATTGCTTAATGAAAGTGGTCATAAAAAATGGTGTAGTGAATGTCAATGGACTGTGCTATGTCCACCACCGTTGTCAAGCCTGTGTTATGGTATTGTCCACCACCGTTGTCAAGCCTGTGTTATGGTATTGTCCACCACCGTTGTCAAGCCTGTGTTATGGTATTGTCCACCACCGTTGTCAAGCCTGTGTTATGGTATTGTCCACCACCGTGGTCAAGCCTGTGTTATGGTATTGTCCACCACCGTTGTCAAGCCTGTGTTATGGTATTGTCCACCACCGGAGTACTCAAGCCTGTGTTATGGTATTGTCCACCACCGTTGTCAAGCCTGTGTTATGGTATTGTCCACCACCGTTGTCAAGCCTGTGTTATGGTATTGTCCACCACCGTTGTCAAGCCTGTGTTATGGTATTGTCCACCACCGTTGTCAAGCCTGTGTTATGGTATTGTCCACCGCTGCAGTACACAAGCCTGTGTTATGGTATTGTCCACCACCGTTGTCAAGCCTGTGTTATGGTATTGTCCACCACCGGAGTACTCAAGCCTGTGTTATGGTATTGTCCACCACCGGAATACTCAAGCCTGTGTTATGGTATTGTCCACCACCGTTGTCAAGCCTGTGTTATGGTATTGTCCACCGCTGCAGTACTCAAGCCTGTGTTATGGTATTGTCCACCACCGGAATACTCAAGCCTGTGTTATGGTATTGTCCAGCACCGGAGTACACAAGCCTGTGTTATGGTATTGTCCACCGCTGCAGTACTCAAGCCTGTGTTATGGTATTGTCCACCGCTACAGTACTCAAGCCTGTGTTATGGTATTGTCCACCGCTGCAGTACACAAGCCTGTGTTATGGTATTGTCCACCGCTACAGTACTCAAGCCTGTGTTATGGTATTGTCCACCACCGTTGTCAAGCCTGTGTTATGGTATTGTCCACCGCTGCAGTACACAAGCCTGTGTTATGGTATTGTCCACCACCGTTGTCAAGCCTGTGTTATGGTATTGTCCACCGCTGCAGTACTCAAGCTTGTGTTATGGTATTGTCCACCGCTGCAGTACACAAGCCTGTATTATGGTATTGTCCACCACCGGAGTACTCAAGCCTGTGTTATGGTATTGTCCACCGCTGCAGTACTCAAGCCTGTGTTATGGTATTGTCCACCACCGGAATACTCAAGCCTGTGTTATGGTATTGTCCAGCACCGGAGTACACAAGCCTGTGTTGTGGTATTGTCCACCGCTGCAGTACTCAAGCCTGTGTTATGGTATTGTCCACCGCTACAGTACTCAAGCCTGTGTTATGGTATTGTCCACCGCTGCAGTACTCAAGCCTGTGTTATGGTATTGTCCACCGCTGCAGTACTCAAGCCTGTGTTATGGTATTGTCCACCGCTACAGTACTCAAGCCTGTGTTATGGTATTATCCACCGCTGCAGTACACAAGCCTGTGTTATGGTATTGTCCACCGCTACAGTACTCAAGCATGTGTTATGGTATTGTCCACCACCGTTGTCAAGCCTGTGTTATGGTATTGTCCACCGCTGCAGTACACAAGCCTGTGTTATGGTATTGTCCACCACCGTTGTCAAGCCTGTGTTATGGTATTGTCCACCGCTGCAGTACTCAAGCCTGTGTTATGGTATTGTCCACCACCGTTGTCAAGCCTGTGTTATGGTATTGTCCACCACCGGAGTACTAAAGCCTGTGTTATGGTATTGTCCACCACCGTTGTCAAGCCTGTGTTATGGTATTGTCCACCGCTGCAGTACTCAAGCCTGTGTTATGGTATTGTCCACCACCGGAATACTCAAGCCTGTGTTATGGTATTGTCCAGCACCGGAGTACACAAGCCTGTGTTATGGTATTGTCCACCGCTGCAGTACTCAAGCCTGTGTTATGGTATTGTCCACCGCTACAGTACTCAAGCCTGTGTTATGGTATTGTCCACCGCTGCAGTACTCAAGCCTGTGTTATGGTATTGTCCACCGCTGCAGTACACAAGCCTGTGTTATGGTATTCATGGTAACAGGTCCAATAGTTATAATACTAATTCATGGTAACAGGTCCAATAGTTATACTACATATTCAAGGTAACAGGTCCAATAGTTATACTACATATTAATGGTAACAGGTCCAATAGTTATAATACTAATTCATGGTAACAGGTCCAATAGTTATAATACTAATTCATGGTAACAGGTCCAATAGTTATAATACATATTCATGACAACAGGTCCAATAGTTATACTACATATTCAAGGTAACAGGTCCAATAGTTATACTACATATTCATGGTAACAGGTCCAATAGTTATAATACTAATTCATGGTAACAGGTCCAATAGTTATAATACTAATTCATGGTAACAGGTCCAATAGTTATAATACTAATTCATGGTAACAGGTCCAATAGTTATAATACTAATTCATGGTAACAGGTCCAATAGTTATAATACTAATTCATGGTAACAGGTCCAATAGTTATAATACTAATTCATGGTAACAGGTCCAATAGTTATAATACTAATTCATGGTAACAGGTCCAATAGTTATTATACTAATTCATGGTAACAGGTCCAATAGTTATAATACTAATTCATGGTAACAGGTCCAATAGTTATAATACTAATTCATGGTAACAGGTCCAATAGTTATAATACTAATTCATGGTAACAGGTCCAATAGTTATAATACATATTCAAGGTAACAGGTCCAATAGTTATAATACTAATTCAAGGTAACACGTTGTAACGATTGTCGTCCTCATCTGATGAGGAATAGGAAAGATCGGACCAAAATGCAGCGTGGTACGTGTCCATGTTAAATTTATTACAACTGAACACTGAATACAAAATAACAAAAGTGAAACAACGAAAATCAAAACAGTCCTGAAAGGTGACACAACACAAAACAGGAAACAACTACCCACAATCACAGGTGGGAACAGGCTACCTACTGTAAGTATGGTTCTCAATCAGAGACAACGATTGACAGCTGCCTCTGATTGGGAACCATACCAGGCCAAACACAGAAATACAAAACATAGAACAAAACATAGAATGAAAAACATAGAATGCCCACCCCAACTCACGCCCTGACCAAACCAAAATAGAGACATAAAAAAGGAACTAAGGTCAGGACGTGACACAAGTCCAATAGTTATAATACATATTCATGGTAACAGGTCCAATAGTTATAATACTAATTCATGGTAACAGGTCCAATAGTTATACTATATATTCATGGTAACAGGTCCAATAGTTATAATACATATTCATGGTAACAGGTCCAATAGTTATAATACTAATTCATGGTAACAGGTCCAATAGTTATAATACTAATTCATGGTAACAGGTCCAATAGTTATAATACTAATTCATGGTAACAGGTCCAATAGTTATAATACATATTCATGGTAACTGAATATTGTGGTAACTGCTGTATTGCTTAATGAAAGTGGTCATAAAAAATGGTGTAGTGAATGTCAATGGACTGTGCTATGTCCACCACCGTTGTCAAGCCTGTGTTATGGTATTGTCCACCGCTGCAGTACTCAAGCCTGTGTTATGGTATTGTCCACCGCTACAGTACTCAAGCCTGTGTTATGGTATTGTCCACCACTGCAGTACACAAGCCTGTGTTATGGCATTGTCCACCGCTACAGTACTCAAGCATGTGTTATGGTATTGTCCACCGCTACAGTACTCAAGCCTGTGTTATGGTATTGTCCACCGCTGCAGTACTCAAGCCTGTGTTATGGTATTGTCCACCGCTGCAGTACTCAAGCCTGTGTAATGGTATTGTCCACCGCTACAGTACTCAAGCCTGTGTTATGGTATTGTCCACCACCGTTGTCAAGCCTGTGTTATGGTATTGTCCACCGCTGCAGTACTCAAGCCTGTGTTATGGTATTGTCCACCGCTGCAGTACTCAAGCCTGTGTTATGGTATTGTCCACCGCTGCAGTACACAAGCATGTATTATGGTATTGTCCACCACCGGAGTACTCAAGCCTGTGTTATGGTATTGTCCACCGCTGCAGTACTCAAGCCTGTGTTATGGTATTGTCCACCACCGGAATACTCAAGCCTGTGTTATGGTATTGTCCAGCACCGGAGTACACAAGCCTGTGTTGTGGTATTGTCCACCGCTGCAGTACTCAAGCCTGTGTTATGGTATTGTCCACCGCTACAGTACTCAAGCCTGTGTTATGGTATTGTCCACCGCTGCAGTACTCAAGCCTGTGTTATGGTATTGTCCACCGCTGCAGTACTCAAGCCTGTGTTATGGTATTGTCCACCGCTACAATACTCAAGCCTGTGTTATGGTATTGTCCACCGCTGCAGTACACAAGCCTGTGTTATGGTATTGTCCACCGCTACAGTACTCAAGCATGTGTTATGGTATTGTCCACCACCGTTGTCAAGCCTGTGTTATGGTATTGTCCACCGCTGCAGTACACAAGCCTGTGTTATGGTATTGTCCACCACCGTTGTCAAGCCTGTGTTATGGTATTGTCCACCGCTGCAGTACTCAAGCCTGTGTTATGGTATTGTCCACCACCGTTGTCAAGCCTGTGTTATGGTATTGTCCACCACCGGAGTACTCAAGCCTGTGTTATGGTATTGTCCACCACCGTTGTCAAGCCTGTGTTATGGTATTGTCCACCGCTGCAGTACTCAAGCCTGTGTTATGGTATTGTCCACCACCGGAATACTAAAGCCTGTGTTATGGTATTGTCCAGCACCGGAGTACACAAGCCTGTGTTATGGTATTGTCCACCGCTACAGTACTCAAGCCTGTGTTATGGTATTGTCCACCGCTGCAGTACTCAAGCCTGTGTTATGGTATTGTCCACCGCTGCAGTACTCAAGCCTGTGTTATGGTATTGTCCACCGCTACAGTACTCAAGCCTGTGTTATGGTATTGTCCACCGCTGCAGTACACAAGCCTGTGTTATGGCATTGTCCACCGCTACAGTACTCAAGCCTGTGTTATGGTATTGTCCACCGCTACAGTACTCAAGCCTGTGTAATGGTATTGTCCACCGCTACAGTACTCAAGCCTGTGTTATGGTATTGTCCACCGCTACAGTACACAAGCCTGTGTTACGGTATTGGCCACCGCTGCAGTACTCAAGCCTGTGTTATGGTATTGTCCACCGCTGCACTACTAAAGCCTGTGTAATGGTATTGTCCACCGCTACAGTACTCAAGCCTGTGTTATGGTATTGTCCACCGCTACAGTACTCAAGCCTGTGTTATGGTATTGTCCACCACCGGAGTACTCAAGCCTGTGTTATGGTATTGTCCTTCACCACAGTACTCGAGCCTAGAGAGTAGGAGGTGAGTAGGGGGTGATTCATACATTGCAAATGATACACCTCCGCAGAGGAACAGTAGGCTTTTAAATTGCATTGTTTTTGTGATTAAACAAAATAATCAAATGAATTGGAAAATGGGGCTTAACCAAGAACATTTTTCCAATAATTACTACTAACTAATTCATGGTAAAATGTATAATAGTTATAATTCTAATTCATGGTAACAGGTCCAATAGTTATAATACTAATTCATGGTAACAGGTCCAATAGTTATACTATATATTCATGGTAACAGGTCCAATAGTTATAATACATATTCATGGTAACAGGTCCAATAGTTATAATACTAATTCATGACAACAGGTCCAATAGTTATAATACATATTCAAGGTAACAGGTCCAATAGTTATAATACATATTCAAGGTAACAGGTCCAATAGTTATAATACTAATTCATGGTAACAGGTCCAATAGTTATAATACTAATTCATGGTAACAGGTCCAATAGTTATAATACATATTCAAGGTAACAGGTCCAATAGTTATAATACTAATTCATGGTAAAAGGTCCAATAGTTATACTACATATTCATGGTAACAGGTCCAATAGTTATAATACTAATTCATGGTAACAGGTCCAATAGTTATAATACTAATTCATGGTAACAGGTCCAATAGTTATAATACTAATTCATGGTAACAGGTCCAATAGTTATAATACTAATTCATGGTAACAGGTCCAATAGTTATAATTCATATTCATGGTAACAGGTCCAATAGTTATAATAATTATTCATGGTAACAGGTCCAATAGTTATAATACTAATTCATGGTAACAGGTCCAATAGTTATAATACATATTCATGGTAACAGGTCCAATAGTTATAATACTAATTCATGGTAACAGGTCCAATAGTTATAATACTAATTCATGGTAACAGGTCCAATAGTTATAATACATATTCAAGGTAACAGGTCCAATAGTTATAATACATATTCAAGGTAACAGGTCCAATAGTTATAATACTAATTCATGGTAACAGGTCCAATAGTTATAATACTAATTCATGGTAACAGGTCCAATAGTTATAATACATATTCAAGGTAACAGGTCCAATAGTTATAATACTAATTCATGGTAAAAGGTCCAATAGTTATACTACATATTCATGGTAACAGGTCCAATAGTTATAATACTAATTCATGGTAACAGGTCCAATAGTTATAATACTAATTCATGGTAACAGGTCCAATAGTTATAATACTAATTCATGGTAACAGGTCCAATAGTTATAATACTAATTCATGGTAACAGGTCCAATAGTTATAATTCATATTCATGGTAACAGGTCCAATAGTTATAATACTAATTCATGGTAACAGGTCCAATAGTTATAATACTAATTCATGGTAACAGGTCCAATAGTTATAATACATATTCATGGTAACAGGTCCAATAGTTATAATACTAATTCATGGTAACAGGTCCAATAGTTATAATACTAATTCATGGTAACAGGTCCAATAGTTATAATACATATTCAAGGTAACAGGTCCAATAGTTATAATACTAATTCAAGGTAACAGGTTGTAACGATTGTCGTCCTCATCTGATGAGGAATAGGAAAGATCGGACCAAAATGCAGCGTGGTACGTGTCCATGTTAAATTTATTACAACTGAACACTGAATACAAAATAACAAAAGTGAAACAACGAAAATCAAAACAGTCCTGAAAGGTGACACAACACAAAACAGGAAACAACTACCCACAATCACAGGTGGGAACAGGCTACCTACTGTAAGTATGGTTCTCAATCAGAGACAACGATTGACAGCTGCCTCTGATTGGGAACCATACCAGGCCAAACACAGAAATACAAAACATAGAACAAAACATAGAATGAAAAACATAGAATGCCCACCCCAACTCACGCCCTGACCAAACCAAAATAGAGACATAAAAAAGGAACTAAGGTCAGGACGTGACACAAGTCCAATAGTTATAATACATATTCATGGTAACAGGTCCAATAGTTATAATACTAATTCATGGTAACAGGTCCAATAGTTATAATACTAATTCATGGTAACAGGTCCAATAGTTGTAATACTAATTCATGGTAACAGGTCCAATAGTTATAATACTAATTCATGGTAACAGGTCCAATAGTTATAATACATATTCAAGGTAACAGGTCCAATAGTTATAATACTAATTCAAGGTAACAGGTTGTAACGATTGTCGTCCTCATCTGATGAGGAATAGGAAAGATCGGACCAAAATGCAGCGTGGTACGTGTCCATGTTAAATTTATTACAACTGAACACTGAATACAAAATAACAAAAGTGAAACAACGAAAATCAAAACAGTCCTGAAAGGTGACACAACACAAAACAGGAAACAACTACCCACAATCACAGGTGGGAACAGGCTACCTACTGTAAGTATGGTTCTCAATCAGAGACAACGATTGACAGCTGCCTCTGATTGGGAACCATACCAGGCCAAACACAGAAATACAAAACATAGAACAAAACATAGAATGAAAAACATAGAATGCCCACCCCAACTCACGCCCGGACCAAACCAAAATAGAGACATAAAAAAGGAACTAAGGTCAGGACGTGACACAAGTCCAATAGTTATAATACATATTCATGGTAACAGGTCCAATAGTTATAATACTAATTCATGGTAACAGGTCCAATAGTTATAATACTAATTCATGGTAACAGGTCCAATAGTTATAATACTAATTCATGGTAACAGGTCCAATAGTTATAATACTAATTCATGGTAACAGGTCCAATAGTTATAATACTAATTCATGGTAACAGGTCCAATAGTTATAATTCATATTCATGGTAACAGGTCCAATAGTTATAATACTAATTCATGGTAACAGGTCCAATAGTTATAATTCTAATTCATGGTAACAGGTCCAATAGTTATAATTCTAATTCATGGTAACAGGTCCAATAGTTATAATACTAATTCATGGTAACAGGTCCAATAGTTATAATACATATTCATGGTAACAGGTCCAATAGTTATAATACTAATTCATGGTAACAGGTCCAATAGTTATACTACATATTCAAGGTAACAGGTCCAATAGTTATACTACATATTAATGGTAACAGGTCCAATAGTTATAATACTAATTCATGGTAACAGGTCCAATAGTTATAATACTAATTCATGGTAACAGGTCCAATAGTTATACTACTAATTAATGGTAACAGGTCCAATAGTTATAATACTAATTCATGGTAACAGGTCCAATAGTTATAATACTAATTCATGGTAACAGGTCCAATAGTTATAATACATATTCATGGTAACAGGTCCAATAGTTATAATACTAATTCATGGTAACAGGTCCAATAGTTATAATACTAATTCATGGTAACAGGTCCAATAGTTATAATACTAATTCATGGTAACAGGTCCAATAGTTATAATACTAATTCATGGTAACAGGTCCAATAGTTATACTACATATTCAAGGTAACAGGTCCAATAGTTATACTACATATTAATGGTAACAGGTCCAATAGTTATAATACTAATTCATGGTAACAGGTCCAATAGTTATAATACTAATTCATGGTAACAGGTCCAATAGTTATAATACATATTCATGACAACAGGTCCAATAGTTATACTACATATTCAAGGTAACAGGTCCAATAGTTATACTACATATTCATGGTAACAGGTCCAATAGTTATAATACTAATTCATGGTAACAGGTCCAATAGTTATAATACTAATTCATGGTAACAGGTCCAATAGTTATAATACTAATTCATGGTAACAGGTCCAATAGTTATAATACTAATTCATGGTAACAGGTCCAATAGTTATAATACTAATTCATGGTAACAGGTCCAATAGTTGTAATACTAATTCATGGTAACAGGTCCAATAGTTATAATACTAATTCATGGTAACAGGTCCAATAGTTATTATACTAATTCATGGTAACAGGTCCAATAGTTATAATACTAATTCATGGTAACAGGTCCAATAGTTATAATACTAATTCATGGTAACAGGTCCAATAGTTATAATACTAATTCATGGTAACAGGTCCAATAGTTATAATACATATTCAAGGTAACAGGTCCAATAGTTATAATACTAATTCAAGGTAACAGGTTGTAACGATTGTCGTCCTCATCTGATGAGGAATAGGAAAGATCGGACCAAAATGCAGCGTTGTACGTGTCCATGTTAAATTTATTACAACTGAACACTGAATACAAAATAACAAAAGTGAAACAACGAAAATCAAAACAGTCCTGAAAGGTGACACAACACAAAACAGGAAACAACTACCCACAATCACAGGTGGGAACAGGCTACCTGCTGTAAGTATGGTTCTCAATCAGAGACAACGATTGACAGCTGCCTCTGATTGGGAACCATACCAGGCCAAACACAGAAATACAAAACATAGAACAAAACATAGAATGAAAAACATAGAATGCCCACCCCAACTCACGCCCTGACCAAACCAAAATAGAGACATAAAAAAGGAACTAAGGTCAGGACGTGACACAAGTCCAATAGTTATAATACATATTCATGGTAACAGGTCCAATAGTTATAATACTAATTCATGGTAACAGGTCCAATAGTTATAATACTAATTAATGGTAACAGGTCCAATAGTTATAATACTAATTCATGGTAACAGGTCCAATAGTTATAATACTAATTCATGGTAACAGGTCCAATAGTTATAATACATATTCAAGGTAACAGGTCCAATAGTTATAATACTAATTCATGGTAACAGGTCCAATAGTTATAATACTAATTCATGGTAACAGGTCCAATAGTTATACTACGTATTAATGGTAACAGGTCCAATAGTTATAATACTAATTCATGGTAACAGGTGTTGGAGCTCAAAATAACCAAGGCAGAGATTTAGGTACAGCATCTTAGAACGCTCCAAAATGGCACCCTATTCCATATTTAGTGCACAACTTTTTACCCGGGCATATAGGGCTCTGGTCAAAAGTACTGCACTATGTAGGGCAGAGGGGGGAATTGGGGATGCAGCCTTAGGTTTCATTCCTTAAGATGGACAGGACAGGTATACAAATTGATTTATCACAAGATGCATTTGACCACAGTATAAGAACCCCTATGCATAGTCATGTGCACGTTTTGTTCCCTCTTTGCTGTTGTTTCTTCCCCTGCAGTCTGTGGTTATCCAAACCCATTAACATGTCAGATAGGGGAAACATGTAAACACTAGCTCTTCATTAACACCTGAGAGCTCATAAATGGCGAAAAAGCGCTAACTCTCTGTCGCTAATGGGCGAAGGAGCCATCGGAGTGTAAAGCATGAGGCGAAATAAATAACGATTAACATCTGCCTCTCCTGGGCTCCTCACTCCCTCACCACGTTAATGGCTCCTCCCACAGAAAATAAACCAAATTAGCGGAGTAATTATTTCATCAGCTGTTAGTTCGCCTGGTTCCTATTTTTACTGGGGTCAGGACCTCCAGTCCCACACACACATTGATTATACAAACACCATGCGTGTAGAGGGACACACCTGATACATGTGTGCTTGTCTCCTGTTCTGGGGTTTAGGATGCTATTAAATTCAAACCGGAGTCCAGATGTCTCCTGACAACACAGATTAGACATTTGGACCGTGTCCAGATATCTGTACTTCTGTCCTAAATACCTGTACTTCTGTCTTAAATACCTGTACTTCTGTTCTAAATACCTGTACTTCTGTCCTAAATACCTGTACTTCTGTCCTAAATACCTGTACTTCTGTCCTAAATACCTGTAATTCTGTCCTAAATACCTGTACTTCTGTCCTAAATACCTGTACTTCTGTCCTAAATACCTGTACTTCTGTTCTAAATACCTGTACTTCTGTCCTAAATACCTGTACTTCTGTCCTAAATACCTGTACTTCTGTCCTAAATACCTGTACTTCTGTCCTAAATACCTGTACTTCTGTCCTAAATACCTGTACGTCTGTCCTAAATACCTGTACTTCTGTTTTAAATACCTGTACTTCTGTCCTAAATACCTGTACTTCTGTCCTAAATATCTGTACTTCTGTCTTAAATACCTGTACTTCTGTCCTAAATACCTGTACTTCTGTCTTAAATACCTGTACTTCTGTCTTAAATACCTGTACTTCTGTCTTAAATACCTGTACTTCTGTCCTAAATACCTGTACTTCTGTCTTAAATACCTGTACTTCTGTCCTAAATACCTGTACTTCTGTCTTAAATACCTGTACTTCTGTCTTAAATACCTGTACTTCTGTCTTAAATACCTGTACTTCTGTTCTAAATACCTGTACTTCTGTCTTAAATACCTGTACTTCTGTCCTAAATACCTGTACTTCTGTCTTAAATACCTGTACTTCTGTCCTAAATATCTGTACTTCTGTCCTAAATACCGGTACTTCTGTTCTAAATACCTGTACTTCTGTCCTAAATACCTGTACTTCTGTTCTAAATACCTGTACTTCTGGTCTAAATACCTGTACTTCTGTTCTAAATACCTGTACTTCTGTTCTAAATACCTGTACTTCTGTTCTAAATACCTGTACTTCTGTCCTAAATACCTGTACTTCTGTCCTAAATACCTGTACTTCTGTCTTAAATACCTGTACTTCTGTCTTAAATACCTGTACTTCTGTCCTAAATACCTGTACTTCTGTTCTAAATACCTGTACTTCTGTTCTAAATACCTGTACTTCTGTCCTAAATACCTGTACTTCTGTTCTAAATACCTGTACTTCTGTTCTAAATACCTGTACTTCTGTCCTAAATACCTGTACTTCTGTTCTAAATACCTGTACTTCTGTTCTAAATACCTGTACTTCTGTCCTAAATACCTGTACTTCTGTTCTAAATACCTGTACTTCTGTTCTAAATACCTGTACTTCTGTTCTAAATACCTGTACTTCTGTTCTAAATACCTGTACTTCTGTTCTAAATACCTGCACTTCTGTTCTAAATACCTGTACTTCTGTCCTAAATACCTGTACTTCTGTCCTAAATACCTGTACTTCTGTCCTAAATACCTGTACTTCTGTCTTAAATACCTGTACTTCTGTTCTAATTACCTGTACTTCTGTCCTAAATACCTGTACTTCTGTCCTAAATAGTAGGCGTTTTAGGTATGTGAATATTTAAGTCTTATAGTATGTCAAAATGATCAAGTTTAGTATGCTTTAAATGCCAGGATGTCATACTCATTTAGACTATTTATATAGTATTCTTTCGCTACTCACTATTGAGGAAGAGAATTGTATTTGTAGACCCATGTGTGTTTGACATCAGCTGATAATCGCATAAGGGGATGGGTTGTGTCCCACTTGACACAAACTGGCTGAATCAACGTTGTTTCAACATAATTTGTCAATATACGTGACCGGTCAAAGGTTTTGGAACACCTACTCATTCAAGGGTTTTTCTTTATTTTTGCTATTCTCTGCATTGTACAATAATACTGAAGACATCAAAACTATGAAATAACACATATGGAATCATGTAGTAACCAAAAAAGTGTTAAAGAGAGAGAGAGAGAGAGAGAGAGAGAGAGAGAGATTTTATATGGGTGGTTTGATATTACTGCTCTAGGCTTTATGACCGTCACACGGATGAGATGCAAGCCTGCATTTTACGTCCTCAGTAATCTCTGGGTGAATACTGCTGATTACACCCCCTGCAAAAACACCTCATATTTTACACTGCAAATCACTGGTCCGTACACCCGTTTTCACCGGTTTTGCTGGTTGTGAAATTCCTGTCCCTTTTTATCTCAAAGTTCATTTGATTTGTTTCGAAATGGCATACTCAACTTATTTTCTGTATTAAATATTTATATTTTATATTTCCAGTGCATTTTATTTATCTATGTATTTAAACAGCTATATCTTTTAATAGGGACACCTGTATCAATGCAGAAATCAGACAGTCGTTACAAACATACATGATATCAACCATAGAGTTTATCCTAGTAGTAGTACCATAACATACATGATATCAACCATAGAGTTTGTCCTAGTAGTACCATAACATACATGATATCAACCATAGAGTTTATCCTAGTAGTAGTACCATAACATACATGATATCAACCATAGAGTTTGTCCTAGTAGTAGTACCATAACATACATGATATCAACCATAGAGTTTGTCCTAGTAGTAGTACCATAACATACATGATATCAACCATAGAGTTTATCCTAGTAGTAGTACCATAACATACATGATATCAACCATAGAGTTTGTCCTAGTAGTAGTACCATAACATACATGATATCAACCATAGAGTTTGTCCTAGTAGTAGTACCATAACGTACATGATATCAACCATAGAGTTTGTCCTAGTAGTACCATAACATACATGATATCAACCATAGAGTTTGTCCTAGTAGTAGTACCATAACATACATTATATCAACCATAGAGTTTGTCCTAGTAGTAGTACCATAACATACATGATATCAACCATAGAGTTTGTCCTAGTAGTAGTACCATAACATACATGATATCAACCATAGAGTTTGTAGTAGTACCATAACATACATGATATCAACCATAGAGTTTATCCTAGTAGTAGTACCATAACATACATGATATCAACCATAGAGTTTATCCTAGTAGTAGTACCATAAAATACATGATATCAACCATAGAGTTTATCCTAGTAGTACCATAAAATACATGATATCAACCATAGAGTTTATCCTAGTAGTAGTACCATAACATACATGATATCAACCATAGAGTTTATCCTAGTAGTACCATAACATACATGATATCAACCATAGAGTTTATCCTAGTAGTACCATAAAATACATGATATCAACCATAGAGTTTATCCTAGTAGTAGTACCATAACATACATGATATCAACCATAGAGTTTGTAGTAGTACCATAACATACATGATATCAACCATAGAGTTTATCCTAGTAGTAGTACCATAACATACATGATATCAGCCATAGAGTTTGTCCTAGTAGTAGTACCATAACATACATGATATCAACCATAGAGTTTGTCCTAGTAGTAGTACCATAACATACATGATATCAACCATAGAGTTTATCCTAGTAGTAGTACCATAACATACATGATATCAACCATAGAGTTTATCCTAGTAGTAGTACCATAACATACATGATATCAACCATAGAGTTTATCCTAGTAGTAGTACCATAACATACATGATATCAACCATAGAGTTTATCCTAGTAGTACCATAAAATACATGATATCAACCATAGAGTTTATCCTAGTAGTAGTACCATAACATACATGATATCAACCATAGAGTTTATCCTAGTAGTACCATAAAATGCATGATATCAACCATAGAGTTTATCCTAGTAGTAGTACCATAAGCAAGTTGAAAGATGAAAAGAGTGTGCAGGCCCAATGGTCTGGTGATGTAGGCACAAGTACGAAACCATGGAAACCGGAATTCCATTACCGTCTGTCTCCACCCTTCCCGCTTTGGCTTCTTTTATTTAGTCTCCTCCTCTCTTTCTAATATACATTTTGAATCTGCCCTAAAACATTTTTATTTAAGATGTATAATTTCAGAGGGGCACAGGAGTCTGTGAAAAGCCTGTTGAGAGTAGGCATCGTTGATTAGAGCAAGTGCCACAGACATCTGAACTACCCCAGTGATGGGTTGAGAACCACAGCAGGAATACTCTACTCCCACGCACAGTAAAGCTGAACTAGGACCAGTTTGGGAAACAACATGCAAGGGTTTAACCTGCTGTAAGTTCTTTTTGTCTGAAATTACATCAATCTCTGGAATCATAATTTACATGTCTTTAAAACTGTTTTACTTTATCTGATTTAATATTTGAACCTAGATCAGTGTATTGAATCATATTCACTCTTCCAGTGATGTGTTTGTATTTCTACTGACTGTAGATCAGAGTTTAAAAGCCATTGTTATCTCCCTGTGTTTGATCCAGGCAGGCCAGAGAGATTGTCCTGAAGTACGAGGGGAGGCTAACAAGGACAAGAGGGTACCAGGCTGCTGGTGCTGATGTGGGTTCACACACGCGCACACACACACACACACACACACACACACACACACACACACACACACACACACACACACACACACACACACACACACACACACACACACACACACACACACACACACACACACACACCTGTTCTGATAAACAACACATACTGCAAGAAGGTTCACAAACACACTCATATTATACAACACAATGACCGTACCACTAACAATTCTTCTTCATAGTCATAGTTTCACTTGCTGTAGCACATTTGATTGCATGTGGATGGTCTACTTTGTCCAAAACATGGGGGTTCCAGTAAACAACGACAACAGGTTAAGTATTACGTTTTGACATCTCATAGCGTACTGTTGTTTTCAAACAATGAAACAAAGTCTGCTCTGCCAGTAATGTGCCTCTAGTTTCACAAACTGCATGCAACTCTAATTTCAACACAGATATAAACATGTTAATGTTTTTAGGCATATCAATGTATCAGGCTACTTTTCACATATGATTTAATTGAAAATTAGCTAGGAGAATTAGCTCACTATTTCTCTACTGCAGTGCATCTATCTGATGCCTTCAGCCTGGTTGTTACTGTGTCCATTCCCTCTGTTCTGTAGGCTGAGTTATACACTTAACATTGCCTTTCTGTTCTCACTGTGTTTACGAGACCGTGAGGTTAGAGCTCGACACTGCTCCCTCTGCCTGTAGGCTTCTCTCTGTACACACATACACAAACACACACATACACACACAAACACACACATATACACACACACACACACACAGAGATATAGACGCACACACACACACACACACAGACTCAGCAAACCGCAGCCAAGCAAATTTATAGCCTGTTGTTATGGTTTGGTTTAATTAAAATGTTCAGGAGGCATTGGGCAAGGCTACCGAAGCACCATTAAAATGTTCAGGAGGCATTGGGCAAGGCTACCGAAGCACCATTAAAATTAATTGACTTTTAGAAAGTAGATTGATGAGGAATAATGATTATATATATATATTGGCTTCTGCTTAATTACAATTTAGAAATCACATCCATTTGTTCAACGAATGGACTTATGTGTATATGAATAATCATATCTTGACTTTTGAATTAAGTACCCCTCTGTATATCACGAAATTAATTAAATACAATATTTATCTATGGTACAGTGGGATCTGTTCATTTGATGTTAAGTGATGGGACTTGACTGGTGTTGCTTGTATGTGTTGGATACTGAATCAACAGATCTTCTCTGAGAAAATTAAGCAAAGATTTTAACCTCTTCCTCCTGAAACACATACACACACACACACACACACACACACACACACACACACACACACACACACACACACACACACACACACACACACACACACACACACACACACACACGCACACTGTTACGTCAGGTGAATGATGGGTGCAGAGTCAGGCGCAGAGAGAGCAAAAGTATTCCAGGGAAAAACGCTTTAATTCCACAGCATGAAAACAGGAACAGGTACAAACGGGTGGTGCCAAAACACAGGCGTAAAACAACCCACAGTCCACTGTTTAAAATAAAGCTGAATAGCGAAAATCCCACAATCAAAATAACACTCACGATGTACAACATGAATACACATAATAAGCCACACAAACACTAGCGGGCGAAACTAACCTAAATAGAACCTCTCCCAAAACCCTAACAAGAAACAGGTGAAAACAATTAGACAGACATAAACGAAAAAGAAAAAAGGATCGGTGGCAGCTAGTTGACCAGCGACGACGACCGCCGAGTGCCACTCGAACGGGAAGGGGAGTCACCTTCGGTGATATTCGTGACACACACACACACATGCACACACACTCTGAAAATAATTGACTGTTTAAGTCCAATGGTTTGGGCATATGAAATATGACACGATAATAACAGTAAATCAATCAATCAAAAAAGCCATGCACACAAATATATACAGTATATATATAAATATATACACACACAGTAATATAAAATGGTGCTATATTTCCAGCTGCTGAAGAAGGTCTCCAGGCTGCTGTACAACATCGTGGTTCTGTTTATTCCCTGGGAGATGAGGATCAAGAAAATAGAAAGTAACAACTTTTAATAATATATTTCATTACTTACTTGAACATGTAAGATATTGACTATATTACAGTAGAATGTTAGTTCATTTCCTTTTACTGTAATGCGTATTTGACTGTAAAATTGTATTGACACATAGGCACACTGTCGCCACACACTTCCACACTCATCACAGAAGGTGCTGCTACTGTCTACTATCTATCCTGTTGTCTAGTCACTTTATACCTACCTATATGTACGTACTGTATCTACCTCAATTATCTCGTACCCCTGCACATAGACTCTGTACTGGTAATCCGTGTGTATAGCCAAGTCATTACCTCGTACCCCTGCACATAGACTCTGTACTGGTAACCCGTGTGTATAGCCAAGTCATTACCTCGTACCCCTGCACATAAACTCTGTACTGGTAACCCGTGTGTATAGCCAAGTCATTACCTCGTACCCCTGCACATAGACTCTGTACTGGTAACCCGTGTGTATAGCCAAGTCATTACCTCGTACCCCTGCACATAGACTCTGTACTGGTAACCCGTGTGTATAGCCAAGTCATTACCTCGTACCCCTGTATATAGACTCTGTACTGGTAACCCGTGTGTATAGGCAAGTCATTACCTCGTACCCCTGCACATAGACTCTGTACTGGTAACCCGTGTGTATAGCCAAGTAATTACCTCGTACCCCTGCACATAGACTATGTACTGGTAACCCGTGTGTATAGCCAAGTCATTACCTCGTACCCCTGCACATAAACTCTGTACTGGTAACCCGTGTGTGTAGCCAAGTTATTACCTTGTACCCCTGCACATAGACTCTGTACTGGTAACCCGTGTGTATAGCCAAGTCATTACCTCGTACCCCTGCACATAGACTCTGTACTGGTAACCCGTGTGTATAGCCAAGTCATTACCTCGTACCCCTGCACATAGACTCTGTACTGGTAACCCGTGTGTATAGCCAAGTCATTACCTCGTACCCCTGTATATAGACTCTGTACTGGTAACCCGTGTGTATAGCCAAGTCATTACCTCGTACCCCTGCACATAGACTCTGTACTGGTAACCCGTGTGTATAGCCAAGTAATTACCTCGTACCCCTGCACATAGACTATGTACTGGTAACCCGTGTGTATAGCCAAGTCATTACCTCGTACCCCTGCACATAAACTCTGTACTGGTAACCCGTGTGTGTAGCCAAGTTATTACCTTGTACCCCTGCACATAGACTCTGTACTGGTAACCTGTGTGTAGAGCCAAGTTATTAGCTCGTACCCCTGCACATAGACTCTGTACTGGTAACCAGTGTGTGTAGCCAAGTTATTACCTTGCACCCCTGCACATAGACTCTGTACTGGTAACCCGTGTGTATAGCCAAGTCATTACCTCGTACCCCTGCACATAGACTCTGTACTGGTAACCCGTGTGTATAGCCAAGTCATTACCTTGTACCCCTGCACATAGACTCTGTACTGGTAACCCGTGTGTGTAGCCAAGTTATTACCTCGTACCCCTGCACATAGACTCTGTACTGGTAACCCGTGTGTATAGCCAAGTCATTACCTCGTACCCCTGCACATAGACTCTGTACTGGTAACCCGTGTGTATAGCCAAGTCATTAGCTCGTACCCCTGCACATAGACTCTGTACTGGTAACCCGTGTGTATAGCCAAGTCATTACCTCGTACCCCTGCACATAGACTCTGTACTGGTAACCCGTGTGTATAGCCAAGTCATTAGCTCGTACCCCTGCACATAGACTCTGTACTGGTAACCCGTGTGTATAGCCAAGTCATTACCTCGTACCCCTGCACATAGACTCTGTACTGGTAACCCGTGTATATAGCCAAGTTATCGTTGTGTATTTACTCCTCGCGTTACAATTTTTTTTCTTTTGTTATTTTATTTATATTTTTTGTCTTTTGCGTTGTTGGGAAGGGCCCACAAGTTAGCATTTCAGTTAGTCTACACCTGTTGTTTTCCAAGCATGTGACAATCAGCATTTCAGTTAGTCTACACCTGTTGTTTTCCAAGCATGTGACAATCAGCATTTCAGTTAGTCTACACCTGTTGTTTACCAAACATGTGACAATCAGCATTTCAGTTAGTCTACACCTGTTGTTTACCAAGCATGTGACAATCAGCATTTCAGTTAGTCTACACCTGTTGTTTACCAAACATGTGACAATCAGCATTTCAGTTAGTCTACACCTGTTGTTTACCAAACATGTGACAATCAGCATTTCAGTTAGTCTACACCTGTTGTTTACCAAGCATGTGACAATTATCATAAAAAAAAAAAAATGTAATGTCTGAAATTTAAAATATATTCAGTTTGGTTTGAGATGATTTGTGAGTATCTGTGTCCTTTCCCCAAGTACAGATCTAGGATAGCTCCCCCTCCCCCAATCCTTAACTTAACCATTAGTGGTGAAAATGCAAAACTGACCCAATATCAGTGTCTCGGGGTAGCTTCACCGTACACCCCTGTCTCTGTTTCCCTCTTAGGTCACTTTGGGTCAGGGGTGGCCTCCTACTTCATCTTCCTCAGATGGCTGTTTGGTATCAACATAGTCCTTACTGTCATGACTGGAGCATTCATAGTCATACCTGAGGTAACTGTGTGTGTGTGTGTGTGTGTGTGTGTGTGTGTGTGTGTGTGTGTGTGTGTGTGTGTGTGTGTGTGTGTGTGTGTGTGTGTGTGTGTGTGTGTGTGTGTTCCTTAGGTCCGATGACTTATCTGGATAGATAGGGGAAAATCAATCAATCAATAGAAGAACAGGTGCTGTTTGTACCATAGATGTGTGTATCATGGATGTGTGTATCATGGATGTGTGTATCATGGATGTGTGTACCATAGATGTGTGTACCATAGATGTGTGTATCATGGATGTGTGTATCATGGATGTGTGTACCATAGATGTGTGTATCATGGATGTGTGTATCATGGATGTGTGTATCATGGATGTGTGTATCATGGATGTGTGTAACATGGATGTGTGTACCATGGATGTTTGTATCATGGATGTGTGTAACATGGATGTGTGTATCATGGATGTGTGTATCATGGATGTGTGTATCATGGATGTGTGTATCATGGATGTGTGTAACATGGATGTGTGTATCATGGATGTGTGTATCATGGATGTGTGTATCATGGATGTGTGTAACATGGATGTGTGTACCATGGATGTGTGTATCATGACTAAATAATTAAGTTATTAGTGAAAGGAAGTAAACTGAATTCTCCATAAAACAAAACTTAAAAATAGCAATAGAGGATTTCAAATACGAGGATTTTTAATACGATTTGACTGCTTCAAATGTAGAATGTAGCTGAATGTTACAATGGTGAATTGTATGCAGAGGATACAAGAGAGGACCTAACAGATATTGTAAATTCCGGTACGTGCTTGCAAAGTATGACAATAAAAATCAGCACTTTTGGTGCCAGCCGTCACAAATAATGCATAGAGGGCATTGTTATTGGTCTGAGTATGTCGGGAAAAGCAGGGCTGATTTATTTAGCCGGCTGACATTCAGACACAGGCAATTTCCCCAGACATCAGCTGGCACATCACTCACTCCCAATCTCCTCCATTTCATCCCTCCTTCCTTCCATCTATTCTCCAACCAACCTTTTCCCTCCTTCATTCACCCCAACCTCACAGATTGGACTTTTCCTTTGTAGACTGAAGTTTTCAGAGATAACTTTGGTAGGGATTTAATCCGATCGTGGGTTGTAGACTAAGTACCTTTTAGCTTGTATCTGACAATTAAACATTTTACCGTCACGGTGAAGTCATGGTGAAGTCACGGTGAAGTTATGGTGAAGCTGGACCTAATTTTAGAATGGTTTATGTACTATAATTCAGTCAATATTCAAACCTTTTTAAGTGTTGTGTCTTACTCCATTATCCACCTGTTATATATCAGAATTTACCGTTGCTACTTCATACATGTGGACCGATCAATGTTATGGTTGGTTGGAGATCATTGTAGATTATGATCGGAAGAAAAGAGAAAATAAAGATCTAGGGAATATATAAAAAATGTTGAGGCATGGAGTGGGTAGTTAAACTGTGTGTGTGTGTGTGTGTGTGTGTGTGTGTGTGTGTGTGTGTGTGTGTGTGTGTGTGTGTGTGTGTGTGTGTGTGTGTGTGTGTGTGTGTGTGTGTGTGTGTGTGTGTGTGTGTGTGTGTGTGTGTGTGTGTGTGTGTGTGTGTGTGTGTGTGTGTGTGTGTGTGTGTGTGTGTGTGTGTGTGTGTGTGTGTGTGTGTGTGTGTGTGTGTGTGTGTGTGTGTGTGTGTGTGTGTGTGTGTGTGTGTGCGTGCGTGCGTGCGTGCAAATTCAATGGTAACATTGTCCCTTCCTAATCCATTAGCCCCCACTCCTCCTCTCAAATCGATATGTACTATATCTCCATATCATTGATTGAACTGGCATAATAATCCATCTGATTTCTCCCCTCAGCTCCTGGCCGGAGAGCCGTTCGGAACAACCCGGAGTAAGACCATTCCCAAGGAGCACCTGGCCTCAGCCCAGGATCTGGACACAATCTGGTCTCTTGGGGCAAGGCAGTTTTATCTCTTAATGTTCCCTCAATATCACTGTTCAATTACATGCATTTTGTTGTGTAGTCCGATTCATCTAAACTATATTTCAACCACTCCTTGTACTTTAAGTGATGTTTATGTTGCCAGCCTTCTTTTCAGCATGACTTTAAGTACTGAGGCCCCCGAGGATCAACAATAACCACATAATAACCACATAATAACACATAATAACACATACTAATCACATAATAACACACAATAACCACATAATAACCACATATTAGCCTCATACTAACCACATAATAACCACGTAATAACACATAATAACCACATAACAGCCGCATAATAACCACATGTTAACACATAATAACACATAATAACCTCATAATAACCACATAATAACCACATAATAACACGCAATAACCACATAATAACACACCATAACGACATACTAACACACAATAACCACATAATAACACATAATAACCACATAATAACCACATAATACCCAGATAATAACCACATAATAACCACATAATAATCCTTACACTGTGTGAATTGGATCAGGATTTGTTTAAACATGATATTAATGTTCCATGAATGCCACTATGGTCAGGGAGAGGACTACATTTTCAGCACTGAATGTGCCAGTAGTGTCTCAATAGTGTCTTAGTAGTATCTCAGCAGTGTCTCAGTAGTGTCTCAATAGTCCCTCAGTAATGTCTCAGTAGTGCCTCAGTAGCGTCTCAATAGTATCTCAATAGTGTCTTAGTAGTGTCTCAGTACTGTCTCAGTACTGTCTCAATGGTGTCTCAGTAGTGTCTTAGTAGTGTCTCAGCAGTGCCTCAATAGTGTCTCAATAGTGTCTTAGTAGTGTCTCAGCAGTGCCTCAATGGTGTCTCAATAGTCCCTCAGTAGTCCCTCAGTAATGTCTCAATAGTGTCTCAATAGTGTCTCAATAGTGTCTCAAAAGTGTCTCAATAGTGTTTCAATAGTGTCTCAACAGTCCCTCAGTAGTCCCTCAGTAATGTCTCAATAGTGTCTCAATAGTGTTTCAATAGTGTCTCAAAGTGTCTCAATAGCATCTCAATAGTGTCTCAAAAGTGTCTCAATAGCGTTTCAATAGTGTCTCAAAAGCATCTCAAAAGTGTCTCAATAGTGTTTCAATAGCATCTCAATAGTGTCTCAATAGCATCTCAATAGCATCTCAATAGTGTCTCAATAGCATCTCAATAGCGTCTCAATAGCGTCTCAATAGTGTCTCAATAGCATCTCAATAGTGTCTCAAAAGTGTCTCAATAGCGTTTCAATAGTGTCTCAATAGTGTCTCAATAGTGTCTCAATAGTGTCTCAGTAATGTCTCAATAGTGTCTCAATAGTGTTTCAATAGTGTCTCAAAAGTGTCTCAATAGCATCTCAATAGTGTCTCAAAAGTGTCTCAATAGCGTTTCAATAGTGTCTCAATAGCATATCAATAGTGTCTCAAAAGTGTCTCAATAGCGTTTCAATAGTGTCTCAATAGCATCTCAAAAGTGTCTCAATAGTATTTCAATAGTGTCTCAATAGTCCCTCAGTAGTCCCTCAGTAATGTCTCAATAGTGTCTCAATAGTGTTTCAAAAGTGTCTCAAAAGTGTCTCAATAGCATCTCAATAGTGTCTCAAAAGTGTCTCAATAGCGTTTCAATAGTGTCTCAATAGTCCCTCAGTAGTCCCTCAGTAATGTCTCAATAGTGTCTCAATAGTGTTTCAATAGTGTCTCAAAAGTGTCTCAATAGCATCTCAATAGTGTCTCAATAGCGTTTCAATAGTGTCTCAATAGCATCTCAAAAGTGTCTCACAAGTGTCTCAATAGCGTTTCAATAGTGTCTCAATAGCATCTCAAAAGTGTCTCAATAGTGTTTCAATAGTGTCTCAATAGTCCCTCAGTAGTCCCTCAGTAATGTCTCAATAGTGTCTCAATAGTGTTTCAATAGTGTCTCAATAGTGTCTCAATAGTGTTTCAATAGTGTCTCAAAAGTGTCTCAATAGCATCTCAATAGTGTCTCAAAAGTGTCTCAATAGTGTGTCAATAGTGTCTCAATAGCATCTCAATAGTGTCTCAAAAGTGTCTCAATAGCATTTCAATAGTGTCTCAATAGCATCTCAAAAGTGTCTCAATAGTGTTTCAATAGTGTCTCAATAGTCCCTCAGTAGTCCCTCAGTAATGTCTCAATAGTGTCTCAATAGTGTTTCAATAGTGTCTCAAAAGTGTCTCAATAGCATCTCAATAGTGTCTCAAAAGTGTCTCAATAGCATCTCAATAGTGTCTCAAAAGTGTCTCAATAGTGTTTCAATAGTGTCTCAATAGTCCCTCAGTAGTCCCTCAGTAATGTCTCAATAGTGTCTCAATAGTGTTTCAATAGTGTCTCAAAAGTTTCTCAATAGCATCTCAATAATGTCTCAAAAGTGTCTCAAAAGTGTCTCAATAGCGTTTCAATAGTGTCTCAATAGCATCTCAATAGTGTCTCAATGGTGCCCCAACAGCGTGTTGGTTTTGTTTGTTGCATGCATTCAGTCTCACTGTGTTTTAAAGACCCAAGCCACAACTTGGTTCCCAGATTATTCCAAATTGTTGTCTTTGTGATGTTTTCATCCACAGGGCTACCTCCAGTACTCGGTGTTGTTCTATGGGTACTATGGCCCGGTGAGGAAGCTCGGCAGTGCCGGCTATCGCCTCCCCCTGGCCTATTTTCTGGTTGGGATGGCTGTTTTTGCCTACAGTTTCATCATTCTGTTAAGAAAGTAATCACAGGAGTCTCTTTAATAAAGCTCATTTATGTGGTTGATATTGATATCAAAATGAAAGTGAAGTGATATTGAATGTATTACCAAAGGTGACCATTGATGTGGCTAGCTACTAGCTACTACTAATGTCAAATATTATATTTTTTAAGGTGTACTCAGCGATATGACGTAGATACACAAAGTAAAAAGCATAGTGGGTACATTTTTGCAACAACTAAGAGCATTGAAGTACGAGGTCAAACCTCTCCTCTGTTTTGGTACCGTGGCTATCACATTGTAACCACCATTGTAGTGATTATATTTTAACTGTTTCTGTATTACCTATAAATGTGTTTGAATTCTGTTCCATTGCCAGTTTAACCTCTTATTAGGAACACAATGACCTGTCGCTAATCGATGCCATTTTGTGTTATTTGTTAAAATTTTCCCTCAGGATGGCTAAGAACTCCCGTCTGAGCCTAGCCAGTGCCTCTGACGAGAACTTCACTTTCTGCTGGAGAGTGTTCTGTGCCTGGGACTACCTCATAGGGAACCCTGAGGCTGCAGAGAGCAAGGGAGCCGCTATCGTCAACAACATCAGGGTGAGAGAGACACATGGTGCAAGACTCAGGGCCACATTTCTGTAAACCTCATCTTGCAGGGATTTCATTTTTAAATAATTCTACAACGTTACATGTTACTGAGAAATACGGAAATAGTTGCCTCTTTATGATGCACATTGTTGAAGTAAAGTTTAAAGTGTAATCACGCTGCCAGAATAAAATGAGTTGTATGGTTATTTTTGCACTACGAAAATGTCGCCCTCAATAGTCTAAACGGCCCTCCTCTGCTCATCTCCTGCTTTCACTTATCCTGTGGTTTCAAATCATCACAAATGGAGGAGATGGAAAGAGGAAGCCATGTAACACATTTGTGGTGCACGCTCAATCATCCTAACTGTTTCCTTTCCTAGTCTCCTCTCCTTCATCTGCACTGAGCCATTGAGAAACACTACACCACTCCACTCCTCGGATTTGATTTCCAACGATCCCAATTTCTTTAATTCCCACACAGCACTCTGTAGAGTAGAAGTCAATGTACCAATGAATTACTGCTGATTTTCCTGAGGGCTGATCTATAATCTGTATTCTACGTCTAAACAAGAGAGACCTGTAAGCTGCTTGTTGAGTTTCCCTGTACAGTCAGCAAAATGTAAAAGTAGATTCCTCTGTTTCAATAAGCTCAGTTGAAATCCTTAGATGCTTGATACAATACATTGTTTTTTTCTTTCTTTATCCGTATTTAACCTTTATTTTTCAGTTTTTTTTCTACAGATAGGTGGACAAAATTGCAGCAAATATGTAGTTACACAAGATAGATGACATTAATAAATGCTAATTCCTTGCTACTTTCTCTAGGAGGCTATTGTTGAGGAGCAGGAGAAAAAGAAGGATACTAGTCTGTAAGTATGTTTATTCTCTTGTCCTTGTAGAGGGTGGCTAAGTTAGCGTCACACATTGATATTGTTTTCCTGAGAGTTGCTGACACCCTGGACCCGTTAATGGACCCTTGGCTTTTATGCGTCAGTGGCTTTATCCTTTGCAGTGTCTTGTGTCATTCATTTTTTATCCCCAATTTCGTGGTATCCAATTGGTAGATGCAGTCTTTTGTCATCGCTGCAACTCCCGTACGGACTCGGAGACACGAAGGTCGAGAGCCGTGCGTCCTCCAAAACACACCCCAACCAAGCCGCACTGCTTCTTGACACAATGCCCACTTAACCCGGAAGCCAGTCGCACCAATGTGTTGGAGAAAACACTGTACACCTTGCGACCGTGTCAGGGCACAATGGGACAAGGACATCCCTGACGGCCAAACCCCTAACCCGGATGACACTGGACCAATTGTGCCTCCCATGGCTCTCCCGGTCGCGGCCGGCTGCGACAGAGCGAGGACTTGAACCCAGAATCTCTAGTGTCACAGCTAGTACTGTGATAACGTGCCATAGACCACTGTGCCACTCGGGAGGCCCATCTTGTGTCATTCTGATTGGTAGAATCCAGGACTGTACCACATTCATTGATGATGCTCTTTTATTTAGGGGTCTAGCCTACTGGAGTCATGGATGTACAAATGGGGGGAGGGGTGTGTGAATGTGGTCTAGTGGTGGGCGGGGGGGTCTTCCCGGTGTCTTCCTGCAGGAAGGGGGGGTCTTCCTGGTGTCTTCCTGCAGGAAGAGGGGGTCTTCCTGTGGGGAGGTGTGTCTTCCTGGCGCATACATCTACACATCTAAAAAAAAATCCAGTGGCAGCCATGATTTTGCATATAGGG
The DNA here is from genome assembly GCF_029448725.1 of Salvelinus fontinalis. NCBI lineage: Eukaryota > Metazoa > Chordata > Actinopteri > Salmoniformes > Salmonidae > Salvelinus > Salvelinus fontinalis. The sequence goes on from NC_074699.1 coordinate 33,898,535, forward strand.
GAAACACTGTATAAAAGTCAATGTTTTGCTATGACATGTTCAGTGGAAGTTCATCTCCTGCTATCCCCTGGTTGCTTTTGAGCCTCTTCTACCTGCGTTCTCCACTGGTCTCAGAAAGGACTGATTTACTGTCTCGCGCCCAGTCCATTGCTACCCCACACACAGGTCGACACTTCCTGGTGGCGTAACTCATCCTAGCAGCCTTTTACCGTCAGAGATGACTGGCTCTAAATCACCCCTCCAGAGCATCATCGGACCTGAGTAGACATTAAAGAGGGATTAATACCTCAGGGAACGTTCGTTCACACCGCCCGCGTCCCTCTCCACCACACTATGTTGCCACTTCTTTCACTCCATTTGAGTTAATGTCTATTCTAACTGGGGCTAATGCTAGGTGGATGCATGCACTGTACTGTATGTAAATTGTAGTTTCAATGGGAGATTTCAACCTAAAGTTCTACTGATTGGTTTGGGGAGATTTACACTGGAGTTTGAATTATGGTAACGTTACCATGTTGCCACTTTTGTGTGGTTTAGGTGGTGATCTGATGAAGGCTGTGGAATGTCCAATGTACACTCATTGTGTTTTCAGGTAGAACCCTTTTGTGGTCCATGTGGAACCCTTTCCACAGAGGGATTTACATGGAACTCAAAAGGGTTCCACCTGGAAACAAAAAGTGTTTTTACCTGGAACCAAAAAGGGTTATCCTATGGGGACAGCCAAAGAACACTAAGAGTGTACAATACAGGCAGCCAGGGGAGGAAGGACCTCCCCTCTGAATCTGGTTCCTCTTTAGGTTTCTTCCTTCTAAAGAGTTGTTTCCTTGCCACTGTGCTTCAGATTTTGCTTGGGCCTGGGTCTAAGCAGGTTTACTGTAAAGCACTTTGTGACAACAGTAAAAGGGCTTTACACAGTGTCACCACTTTACTTTTTTATGTTATAGCCTGAATTTAAATGGATTAAATTGAGATTTTCTTTTGTCACTGGCCAACACACAATACCCCACAAGTGAATAAAAAATGAAAAGCGGAAATGTCTTGAGTCAATAGGTATTCAACCCCTTTGTTATAGCAAGCCTAAATAAGTTCAGGAGATAACATATGCTTAACAAGTCACATAATAAGTTCTATGGACTCACTCTTACTGCAATAATAGTGTTTAACAAGATTTTTGAATGACTACCTCATCTCTGTACCCCACACATACAATTATTTGTAAGGTCCCTCAGTCAAGCAGTGAATTACAAACACCGATTCAACCACAAAGACCAGGGAGGTTTTCCAATGCCTTACAAAGAAGATGGGTAAAAAAGAAAAAGCAGACATTGAATGTCCCTTTGAGCATGGTGAAGTTATTCATTACACTTTGGATGGTGTATCAATACACCCAGTCACTACAAAGAAACAGGCATCTTTCCTAATTCAGTTGCCGGAGAGGAAGGAAACCTCTCAGGGATTTCATCATGAGGCCAATGGTGACTTTAAAACAGTTACAGAGTTTAATGGCTGTGATCTGAGAAAACTGAGGATGGATCAACAACATTGTAGTTACTCCACAATACTAACCTAAATGACAGAGTGAAAAGAAGGAAGCCTGTACAGAATAAACATATTCCAAAACATCCATCCAACGGCATTAAAGTAATAATAATAAAAATGGCAAAGCATTTCACTTTTTGTCCTGAATACAAAGTGTTATGTTTGGGGCAAATCCAATACAACACATTACTGAGTACCACTTTCCATATTTTCAAGAATAGTGGTGGCTGCATCATGTTATCAAATCAAATCAAACTTTATTTGACACATGCGCCGAATACAACAAGTGTAGACTTTACCATGAAATGCTTACTTACAAGCCCTTAACCAACAGTGTAGTTCAAGAAGAAGAAAATATTTACCAAGTAGGCTAAAATAAAAAGTAATAACAAAAAGTAACACAATAAGAATAACAATAACGAGGCTATATACAGGGGGCACCGGTACCAAGTCAGTGTGCGGGGGTACAGGCTAGTTGAGGTAATCTGTACATGTAGGTGGGGACGAAGTGACTATGTATAGGTAACAAACAAACAGCGAGTAGCAGCAGTGTACAAAAGAGAGGGGGGGTGTCAATGTAAATTGTCCAGTGGCGATTTTTATGCAAAGTTCAGCAGTCTAATGGCTTGGGGGTAGAAGCTGTTGAGGAGCCTTTTGGTCCTAGACTTGGCGCTCCGGTACCGCTTGCTGTGCGGTAGCAGAGAAAATGTATATCTTGGGTGACTGGAGTCTCTGACAATTTTATGGGCTTTCCTCTGACACCGCCTATTATATAGGTCCTGGATGGCAGGAAGCTTGGCCCCGGTGATGTACTCGGCCGTTCGCACTACCCTCTGTAATGCCTTACGGTCAGCTGCCGAGCAGTTGCCATACCAGGTGGTGATGCAACCGGTCAGGATGCTCTCGATGGTGCAGCTGTAGAACCTTTTGAGGATCTGGGGACCCATGCAAAATCTTTTCAGTCTCCTGAGGGGGAAAAGGTTTTGTCGTACCATCTTCATAACTGTCTTGGTATGTTAGGACCATGATAGTTTGTTGGTGATGTGGGCACCAAGGAACTTGAACCTCTCGACCCTCTCCACTACAGCCCCGTCGATGTTAACGCGGGCCAAACAGGCCCCCATTTTCCTGTAGTCCACGATCAGCTCCTTTGTCTTGCTCACATTGACAGAGAGGTTGTTGTCCTGGCACCATACTGCCAGTTCTCTGACCTCCTCCCTATAGGCTGTCTTATCGTTGTCGGTGATCACTGTTGTGTCGTCAGCAAACTTAATGATGGTGTTGGAGTCGTGTTTGGCCACGCAGTCGTGGGTGAACAGGGAATACAGGAGGGGTCTAAGTACACACCCCTGAGGGGCCCTAGTGTTAAAGGTCAGTGTGGAGGATGTGTTGTTGCCTGGTTATGGGTATGCTTGTAATCGTTAAGGACTGTGGAATTTTACAGGATAAAAAAGAAACTAAATGGAGCTAAGCACAGGCAAAATCCTAGAGGAAAAACTGGTTCAGTCTGCTTTCCAACATACACTGGAGTTGCTTACCAAGAAGACTGTGAATGTTCCTGAGTGTCTGAGTTACAGTTTTGACTTAAATCTACTTGAAAATCTATGGCAAGACCTGAAAATGGTTGTCTATGTAAGGACCGACGCTGGAGATGAGAAGCAAGTACAGGGAGTGAACATTTAATGGAAAATGGACATCAAACAAAACAAGAACAGCGTCTGGACGAGAGGAACAAAACAACATTAGGACAATAATGCAGACACAGGGGGGAAACTGAGAAACAGACAGATATAGAGAGGGCAATCAACAACGTGAAGGAGTCCAGGTGAGTCCAATGAGCGCCGATGCGCATAATGATGGTGACAGGTGTGCGTAATGAAGGACAGCCTGGCGCCCTCGAGCGCCAGAGAGGGGAAGCGGGAGCAGGCGTAACAGTCTAGCAATGATCAACAACCAATTTGAGCTCAAATAATTTTGAAAAGAATAATGGGCAAATGTTGCACAATCCAGGTGTGGAAATCTCTTTGAGACACTTTTTATGTAAATGAGATACTTCTGTATTTCTAAAAACATGTTTTCACTTTGTCATTATGGAGTATTGTGTGTAGATGGGTGAGAGAATGTTTTTATTTAATTCATTTTGAATTCAGGCTGTAACACAACAACATGTGGAATAAGTCAAGAGATATGAATACTTTCTGAAGGCACTGTAAATACATTTAATTTCTTGAACTACTGTTTCTCTGTTTCTCTCTCTGTCTTCCAGAGCAGTCCTGATCAGTCTGCGTATCCTAGCCAACATCCTGGTCCTTCTCTCTCTGGCTGGCAGCATTTATATAATCTACTTTGTGGTGGACCGCTCCCAGAAACTAGAGCTGGAGAAGCCAGAGCTAACACTATGGGAGAAGAATGAGGTAGTTCACTACACTATACACTGAGTATACCAAACATTAGGAACACCTCCCCCGTGTCTCCTTCAAGGAACAGCCTCAGTTCATCGGGGCATGGACTCTACAAGGTGTCGAAGTGTTCCACAGGGATGCTGGCCCATATTGACTCCAATGCTTCCCACAGTTGGTTGGATGTTCTTCGGGTGGTGGGCCATTCTTAATACACATGGGAAACTGTTGAGTGTGAAAAACCCAGCAGCGTTGCAGTTCTTGTCACAAACCGGTGCGACCTGGCACCTACTACCATACTCTGTTCAAAGGCACTTAAATGTTTTGTCTTGCCCATTCATCCTCTGAATGGCACACATACAACATGTCTCAATTGTCTCAGTGCTTAAAAATCCTTCTTTAACCTGTCTCCTCCACTTCATCTACAATGATTTAAGTGGATTTTACAAGTGACATCAAAAAGGGATCATAGCTTTAACCTGTATTCACCAGGTCAGTCTATGTCATGGAAAGAGCATGTGTTCTTAATATTTTGTAAGTAGGCTTACTCTGAGTCCGGGAAACCTGACAATATTGTGTTTAACTTGGTTGATGGATTATAGCTACTGTATCTCATTTTGGCCACTTGATTTCCCTGATGACAAAGACATATGTAACAGGACTTGAATTACATCGTGCCTTGTGTTTCTCTCGCATCATTTCCTCTCAGGGTGCTGTAATAAAGGTGTTAATGTGAAACTGGAGACCAATAGGGAGACTGCTATCACCAGCCAAATGTATCACCATCTGTGCATGACAGCTGATCATTTAATTCAGTTCAGGATAATGGATGTCTGTAGGGCTTTGATAAGATAACTGTTTCCACTACCCTGATGTCGCTGCCTGGACTGATGGTGTTTTCAAGACAACTGGGAACTCTGGAGGAAAGAAAACTGGTAAAATCATCCAAATGATCTTCAGGTCGGAAAGTCAAAGCTCTAGAAAGATGACAGAGTTTCCGACTTGGAATTCTGAGTTGGACAGCCTCTAGCTCCTAACTGCTTGCTCCTCCGATGCCTCCATATAATAGTGAAAAAGAGAAGAGAAGGTCCTGATACAATGACTCCTTATGATGTCATCAAGCATATATGAAGGTGTCTATTTCATAACATACCCAGTGCCTGATGTCATATCCTGTTTCCTGTCCCAGGTGAGTGTGGTGGTGTCCCTCATCACCATGATTGCCCCGTCTGCCTTTGAGCTGGTGGCTCAGCTGGAGATGTACCATCCTAGGACCTCCCTCCGCTTCCAGCTGGCCCGGTCTGACTCTGACAGCACCTCAAATCTCTTTTGGTCACACTTAACATTACGTTTCACAGATACAGTAGAGTATCAGTGAAATTGGATTCCTATTTTAACATGTAACTACACCGTAGCTGTACTGTTTGTTAATGTTGCTACTAACTTGATTTTAGCTTGTTTTCTTTCTTTTGTAATGCAGTGAATGTTTTGTCTCCTCGCCACAGAGTCCTGGTGTTATATCTGGGTAACCTGTACAGCCTCATCATTGCCCTTCTGGACAAGGTCAACAGTATGAGTATGGCGTCAGCTGCTGCAGCTGTAAGTAGTCCTGCTGAGATTGAGGCTTTCCTAATATGGATACCATACAAGCCATGTCACTCAACTCTTTACGTATTGTGCCGTAGTAACCAAACAATAAATAAATGTTACTGTTTTTGCTGATGTTAATGTCAATGCTTTAAAAAAATTATAAAAAAATATATTATTAGATTTTTTAAAACCTTTATTTAACTAGGCAAGTCAGTAAAGAACAAATTCTTATTTACAACGACGGCCTACCCCAGACGGCGCCCTATGGGACTCCCAGTCACGGCTGGATGTGATGCAGCCTGGATGCTACTGTTAACAATGATCTTGATCTGTCAATGTGGGGAAGGTGTAGAAAACAAAGGAATGAAATTATGAAAATGTTCATACAGCTCTGATTGACTGATGGATGGATAGACAGACTGACTGGTTGGTTGGTTGATTGATCATTCATGGTTTTGATGGATTATTTCCAGGCGGCGGCCTCTGTGATTTCGGGGAACTTGTCTGACTCCACGGCATTCATGGCGACCATCTCCCAGCCGGGGGAGACGAACCTCTCCACCCTCGTATCCGACATCTCCATCTCTGAAAACCACAACAGCACCATAGCGACCATTGCCATGGTGCTGGATGTCAACACCAGCATCAGCACCAGCAAGGTCACCATGGCAACCATGTACAACCACACTGGGATGTTTGAGCTGAACAAGCAGAAGAAACCGGACGAGTGCTGGGAGACCTACGTTGGACAGGTGCAGAAGTTCATTCCTTGTCATTTGTTCATTTCTTCATTCGCTCATTTGTTAATTTGTCTATTCGTTCATTTGTTCCTTCATTTATTGTCACAAGAATTTTCAATCACAATGATAATAACTAACAATCAACAGCTTTGACCAATCCCCGAGGTTTGTAAGACCATGGGTTTAATAATAATTAGGCAAAGACTCAGCTTATGCAAAAGGTTAGTACAGTTTATTCACGAGAACATTCTGAAGTCCATTATACAAACCCAGTCTTTTATAACACACACAAACAAGTTCAAATCTTAAACTACGCCTTGCTCAGACAGTCTGTGTTTTCCACTACACAGATACATTGTTTAATCTGCAACATGTTTCATCATTTTCTGCCAGCCTAACAGTTTCTCCCCTCCACGGGTGGAGACAGAATGTTCTGTAAGGAACACAGTAGTACAACTCGTCTGTCGATAGCTCCTCTTATCATTTGTTTCCCACTTGCACCCTGCTTACATACTAACAAGGAACATCAGATTATAGTTTTATGATTCAAATAAATGTCATACAATAAAATGGTTTCAGAGTGGAATTATTTAATAATTATCTATAAACATATAAATGATTTTATCATTTATTTGTCCATTAATTTCTTAATGAATTAATTAGTTAATCTGTCCACTTGTCCATTCATTCATCTTTTAAGGTTAATTGAGCTTTACAGAGCAAGTGTACTAACAGCTGTTCCATGAAGGTGGAGAGCGTTTGCATAGGCCAGAGTAGAACTGTTACAGTGACACTCCCTCATCAACCTGACCATTTACATGACTACATACAGTTGAAGTTGGAAGTTTACATACACTTAGGTTGGAGTCATTAAAACTTGTTTTTCAACCAATCCACAAATTTCTTGTTAACAAACTATAGTTTTGGCAAGTCAGTTAGGACATCTACTTTTTCCAACAATTGTTTACAGACAGATTATTTCACTTATAATTCACTGTATCACCATTCCAGGGGGTCATACATTTACATACATTAAGTTGACTCTGCCTTTAAACAGCTTGGAAAATTCCAGAAAATTATGTCATGGCTTTAGAAGCTTCTGATAGGCGAATTGACATCATTTGAGTCAATTGGAGGTGTACCTGTGGATGTATTTCAAAGCTTACCTTCAAACTTAGTGCCTCTTTGCTTGACATCACGGGAAAATCAAAAGAAATCAGCCAAGACCTAACGCTCAGGAAGGAGACGTGTTCTGTCTCCTAGAGAGTACGTACTTTTGTGCGAAAAGTGAAAATCAATCCCAGAACAACAGCAAATGACCTTGTGAAGATGCTGGAGGAAACAGGTACAAAAGTATCTCTATCCACAGTAAAACGAGTCCTATATAGACATAACCTGAAAGGCCGCTCATCAAGGAAGAAGCCACTGCTCCAAAACCGCCATAAAAAAAGCCAGACTACGGTTTACAACTGCACATGTGGACAAAGATCGTACTTTTTGGAGAAATGCCCTCTGGTCTGATGAAACAAAAATAGAACTGTTTGGCCATAATGACCATCATTATGTTTGGAGGAAAAAGGGGGAGGTTTGAAAGCCGAAGAACACCATCCCAGCCGTGAAGCATGGAGGTGGCAGCATCATGTTGTGGGGGTGCTTTGCTCCAGAAGGGACAGGTGCACTTCACAAAATAGACGGCATCATGAGGACGGAAAATTATGTGAATATATTGAAGTAACATCTCAAGACATCAGTCAGGAAGTTAAAGCTTGGTCGCAAATGGGTCTTCCAAATGGACAATGACCCAAGCATACTTCCAAAGTTGTGGAAAAATGGCTTAAGGACAACAATGTCAAGGTATTGGGGTAGCCATCACAAAGCCCTGACCTCAATCCCATAGAAAATGTGTGGGCAGAACTGAAAAAGCGTGTGCGATCAAGGAGGAAAACAAACCTGACTCAGTTAAACCAGCTCTGTCAGGAGGAATGGGCCAAAATTCACCCAACTTATTGTGGGAAGCTTGTGGAAGGCTACCCGAAACGTTTGACCCAAGTTAAACAATTTAAAGGCAATGCTACCAAATATTCATTGAGTTTATGTAAACTTCTGACCCACTGGGAATGTGATGAAAGAAATTAAAGCTGAAATAAATAATTCTCTCTATTATTATTCTGACATTTCACATTCTTAAAATAAAGTGGTGATCCTAACTGACCCAAGACAGGGATATTTTTACAAGGATTAAATGTCAGGAATTGTGAAAAACTGAGTTTAAATGTATTTGGCTAAGGTGTATGTAAACTTCCGACTTCAACTGTAAGGCATTCATAACATTTTCATGAAATCATTCATACCACCTTTATGAATGCTGTGGTATCATTCATACCACCTTTATGAATGCTGTGGTATCATTCATACCACCTTTATGAATGCTGTGGAATCATTAATAACACATTTATGAATGCTGTGGTATCATTCATACCACCTTTATGAATGCTGCGGTATCATTCATACCACCTTTATGAATGCTGTGGAATCATTCATACCACCTTTATGAATGCTGTGGTATCATTCATACCACCTTTATGAATGCTGTGGAATCATTAATAACACATTTATGAATGCTGTGGTATCATTCATACCACCTTTATGAATGCTGCGGTATCATTCATACCACCTTTATGAATGCTGTGGAATCATTCATAACACCTTTATGAATGCTGTGGTATCATTCATAACACATTTATGAGTGCTGTGGAATCATTCACAACACCTTTATGAGTGCTGTGGTATCATTCATAACACATTTATGAGTGCTGTGGAATCATTCACAACACCTTTATGAGTGCTGTGGTATCATTCACAACACCTTTATGAATGCTGTGGAATCATTAATAACACCTTTATGAATGCTGTGGGATCATTAATAACACCTTTATGAATGCTGTGGTATCATTCATAACACCTTTATGTATAATTTATAACAGCATCCATAACACCTACATTCAGCATCATTCACAAGGAGTCTTCAAAATAAAAGTCCCCTAGAATAGACCTTTGTCTATTGTACAAAGGAAATGTGTATTACTACTGTCACAGTAATCTATTATGAAACATAACACTGGAGTAGTTCAACCATGTCAGCCTAAGCACTCTGTGTGTACGGTAAGCACCAATAACTATTACCGTTTTAGATCATTCTGTCTGTACACAGACCTAATCATCAACAGTCTCATCCCTCAGACAGTTACCCTTAATACCTCTTAAAGGCATTATGCCCGACAAGAAAAATGAAAATGTCTTGTCCTGTGGCGATTGTTTCCCCCTAAACAATAGATTGAGTATGGATTGAAACGTACCCAGGCAGACATTCAGGTAATGAAGCTGTCACTAGGCCAAGGATGCAAAACGGATGACTTGTTGTTGGTGCAGATCAATAGGAGGGTATATCGTGTGTCGTCGTCTCAGGAGTGGATATTCACCAACAGGAAAATGACATCATATAATTAGCATGACCTGGATTCAAATTAAGTATTTTTATATTTTGAAATGCTTGATCGAACTTTCAACCAATAGTGACGTCCCCAAAAGTGCAAGAACCCAGGTCTGATAAGTATAGCTTGATGATCCATTTCCAATGAGTTATGAACAGTTAGGACAGATGTTATGAGTTTTTCTGAAAGACATACAGTATGCATTTTATTCATTTAGCAGGCGCTCTTATCCAGAGCAACTTACATTCAAATAAGGTAAAACAACCACACTTCCCTCAATAAAGCTGACAGTGACATCAGTGCTAGTAGGTGTTAGCTAGTGTCATTACAGAATGACCAGAATTACCTTAAAGGCGACACAATAACAGATAGTTTACAGACAGTAGCTATATCAGTATGTTTCTTTATGCTCATATGTTTATATGTGTTGTATTGTAGGAGATGTTGAAGCTGTCTATCATCGATATGATCTTCACGGTGGCCAGTATCCTGTTGATAGACTTCATCAGAGGGCTGGTGGTCAGGTACCTGAGTGACTGCTGCTGTTGGGACCTGGAGAGCAAGTTTGTACGTACTCAACCTCCATTCAAAAACTATTTGTTTCCTTTCAAATAGTCTAGCTGTGCTTAACTGAGCTTGCTTGGTGCAATGGAATAGTCCCGAAAGTGCAAATACTGCCCATATAACACTCCAGGCAAGCTCAAATGGTTTGAAAGAAAACAAATACTGTTTGAACCCAAGGGTGATTGTGACTGTGTCGTTATCGTCTGATTACAGTTGACGTCTGGATAAGTGCAAACTATGTTGAAGTGCAGTACGGTTTGCAAGTCACAATTGGATGACATGCTTTTTAATTGCTCCTGGTAACTGCATGTGCTGGTTTAGTCCACGCCATCATGGCAGGCCCAAGTTGTTGCATCTATCAGGAGTCAACTTTATTTTAAGACATTTGACTAGGTCATCAATATATTTTAAGAAGTAATTAAAGGTTTAATTAATGTCACCCTTTATGTTTCCCACCTGGCAGCCTGAGTATGGGGAATTCAAGATAGCTGAGAATGTACTCCACCTGATATATAACCAAGGAATGATCTGGTATGTCACATTCTACTGGATTTGTCACTTCGTCTATTCTTTATTTTTACAGGACAGTGGTGTTCCACTCAACCTTTCACATTGTTTAAACCCTGGTCTCCAGTGGGGAGGCATTTTACATGGACATTTTTGTCATTTATTAGACACTCTTATCCAGAGCAATTATGGTCAAGTGTCCTTCTCAAGGGAAACACCGACAGTTTTTTCCCCAAGTCGACTCAGGGATCCGAACCAGTGACCTTTCAGTTACTGACCCAACACTCTTACCCGCTAGGATACCTGCCACCCTAGGAAAACGTGCTTATTGCTGGGAGTGTTACCCACCCACTCCACCACGGCTCGGAACATATTTGTCTCTTCTGACATAAGATATTGGTCTTTGCTGTTGAGCTTTCAGACATCAGATACAACATAGACAGCAGATGGAACTAGGACCCAGAGTTCATCCTCAAGTCACATTGCCAGAATAACTCCAGTTAGAGATATAACACACTCTCTCACACGCTTCAATGCTATGTTCACGTTATCCAGTTTGTTTACAATGTGTGGAAACGTTGTGTAAATTCCTCTGTATGTATAACGGTGTATATTGATGTATGATGTATATTGCTAGCAGCATTAGAATCAGAATCACCATTATTAGCCAATCACATTTTCACAGTCAGAATGTCACTTGTGAGATGGAGGTAATGTTCTCATACAAGCTATAATATACAGCCCAGTACTTCTATAAAAGGCAAGCTTACTAAGGGCAGGACAGCCCCTGACCCAGAGTAATATGCTGTGCTATGTGTGATATTTCCATTCCACACCTCTGCAGTTAGATGGACAGTATTACCTCTGTTTATTCCACACCTCTGTAGTTAGATGGACAGTATTACCTCTGTTTATTCCACACCTCTGTAGTTAGATGGACAGTATTACCTCTGTTTATTCCACACCTCTGCAGTTAGATGGACAGTATTACCTCTGTTTCTGTTGTTAGATGGACAGTATTACCTCTGTTCATTCCACACCTCTGTAGTTAGATGGACAGTGTTACCTTTGTTCATTCCACACCTCTGTAGTTAGATGGACAGTGTTACCTTTGTTCATTCCACTCCTCTGTAGTTAGATGGACAGTATTACCTCTGTTTATTCCACACCTCTGCAGTTAGATGGACAGTATTACCTCTGTTCATTCCACACCTCTGTAGTTAGATGGACAGTGTTACCTTTGTTCATTCCACTCCTCTGTAGTTAGAGGGACAGTATTATCTCTGTTTCTGTAGTTAGATGGACAGTATTACCTCTGTTTATTCCACACCTCTGTAGTTAGAGGGACAGTATTATCTCTGTTTCTGTAGTTAGATGGACAGTATTACCTCTGTTTATTCCACACCTCTGTAGTTAGAGGGACAGTATTATCTCTGTTTCTGTAGTTAGATGGACCGTATTACCTCTGTTTATTCCACACCTCTGTAGTTAGAGGGACAGTATTATCTCTGTTTCTGTAGTTAGATGGACAGTATTACCTCTGTTCATTCCACACCTCTGTAGTTAGATGGACAGTATTACCTC